>NC_081185.1:58424157-58550346 GCF_029867415.1 Vicia villosa | reverse complement strand
CTCTTTGCTATGATACCATCCTTGCATCATTTGACCGCATATGGCTCGAGATATAAATGTCCAAAGTGAGCAACTTGAAACTGTTTCAGTACTGAGCCATTGCCATAATGTTCTATGCAAGCAAGCCATGCAAGAGAAAGCTCCACTACTACACAACACACTACAAGTCCCACATCAAAGAAAATGAAAAAGGGCATGTTGCAAATTATTCCAAGTCCCACATTCAAGGATTGCAATCATGAACCAATGACTGACCCTATAAAAAGGAATCACTATTCACAAACTAAAACACACGCTTTTTTTTTTCCAGTTTCACTCTCATTCACTTCACACTCTCATTTTCTCACTTTCAAAAAATCTCTCACCACTCTTTCCTTTCTCTCTCGGTTCTCTCCTTCCATACTCCCTCAAAGTTTGTTACACTTCCGTAACAAACTCTTAACCACTTTCAACCACCATCATTACCACCATAGCTTAACCACTATCATCACCACCATGGCTTAGCCTCGTCGCTGCACCATCCTCACATCATCTTCTCTGAAACGGTTCCAACATCTTCCTTTTCTCCAAGGAAGCTCTGAGCTTGGTTGAAGTCAAGAACCTGGAACTCAACACCACCATATCAATCTGGTTCGTGCAGAAGCAAGACTGAGGACGATCTCCTTCTTATCAGCTCAAGAATCCGTTCCAAGTAAGTTTTCTGAATTTCCTTCGCATTTAGAAGCATATCTCAGGTTCATTAAGATGCTTAGCACTGCCATGTCTGCAAGCATGTAACGCATTATTTTGTGTGGATCTGTTTTTGTTAAGTCTTGATGAATGCTTGAGGTTCGGTACATATAAACATCTTTAGATATCGTAGCATGATCGTAGGTATTACTATAGCTTTATCTTGTGCATCGACGGTGATTCAATAAAATAGGATTATAAGCTTCGGTTCAGTTAGCGTTTTCGAGGAGGCTTAGGAATGGACCTCAGATTCATAATCAGCGTGGAAATCCGAGTGAGATGGGGTCAGTCTCGCGTTTTTCTGGGCGTTTTGAAACGCGGCTACGGCGGCGCTCCATCGGAGAAGACGACCGGAGGGAATCTCCGGCGTCTGTTATATCTCTCTTTTTAACGATCAGGCTTAGGTGTCGTATCCTCATTGGCTCGGTTTCCCATTTCTGTGTGGCTTTTGTCTTATTGATATGATTAGTATGCATGTTGGCGTGCTATGATTGCCTGGAATTTATTTTGTCTTTTAATGATTTAAGTGTGCTGTGACCAATTGATAGAAGTATACTAGTATTCTCATGTCACGTTTTGATACACACTACATAATAATACATGCTGAACAAGTGAGTGGAATAAAATGAAATAAAAAAAGGGATCTAGGCCACGCTCGTGTGGGCTTATGTTTTTCTGAATCACACATCCTTTTTGCTAATGCACACGCGCTTCTGGACTGGGCCTTGGCGCCAGACTGTTATCTCCACCACCTGTTTCTAGCCCAGTTTTTGCTTTATAACTAATTTTAGTTCATTTTGAAATTGCTTGTACACCCCCCTTTGCTGATAATAAATAAGTAATAAAATTGATTTTCCTTTTAATTCTTCTTGCACATTAATTAAATTCCCTTTTTCTCTTAAATAAAAATTGGCAAAAACATTTCTTATCCAATTAGACTTTTTAGAGATTTTATTTTCTTCTAATTGTTTTTATTGATTGATTTCTTTTTTAATTGGTTGATAAGTCATAATAAATAAATAGTCTCTTCAAAATAGCTTTAGAGTGTGAATAAAAATGCAATTGTTTGTGTATGTGTTTTCATAAATAGTTTAGATTTTAATCCTCTTCTTTTTGTGAATACTTTTAATATTTCATATACTTCTTTTTAGGAGTCAATAACATAGATTTAGAAATTAGGGATAGTTCCCTCCTTCTCATTCTTTTTCTTTTACAACCTAAAACATCTAATAAATATCAAAATAAAATCCCATAAAAAATACAAAGAAAACACAATAAAACGTTAATAAAAAAAGTGAAAATCTTAAAAAGGGAATGGAAGCTTGAACATCCCTTGCTTTAGGGAATGTTCGAGTGCTTGGATCTCCCTTGCTTTAGGGTTCCATTCGGGCGTAAGTTCCCAAATTCTAAAAAACACAAACCATAGAGTAACTCGAGTTTCCCTTGCTTTAGGGATTTCCTCGAAACGCTCAAACTCTCTCTCTTCTGTCTCCTTTCTTAAGGGCATTGTTATCTCCGCTCTATTGCATCCTAGGTCGATCCCTTATACAAGAGCGCGAGCGTTAATTCCGCCCAACTAAAAAACACAAAAACAAACAGAAAATCGTGAGCCGAACTACGACGCTCTGATTCCTGAAAAGGATACGTAGGCATCAAGTCGCGGGGCTTGAACGAGCACACTTGTAAATAATTCCTTCTTTTCCCCGTATTTCTTTTGCATGCATTCACATATAGGTAGACATAGTACACACCCTTTAGATAGAAACAAACATAGGTGGATACCATCGAGTACGATGGGCGTGAGGGGTGCTAACACCTTCCCCTTGCGTAACCGACTCCCGTACCTTGATTCTCTGGTCGCAAGACCTTGTTCCTTCCTTTGTTAGGTTTCCTGGTATTCCTTTCCCTTATGGGATAAATATATTAGTGGCGACTCTGTTCATTTTTCGCGAGCGTGCGACACCTATGCCCACAGTTTTCACTTGCGTAGCTATAACATGGCCACAATCCAAACTGTAAATTAGCGTTAATAAATACACAATAATAACCTAGATTAACTATAGAGAACCTTATGAATCCATTGGGCTCATTGATTTGGCCTAATTTCTCCTCAAACCGAAAATCCCAATTTGAAGCTTCCAAACCCTATCAATGGAGGATTGCTATGTTGGTATCAAAACTCGAATTAAACACATTAGGAACACTCCATACATTAATATGAATCTAAATATATAGTTAAAATCGATCTACTATGAGCGGGTTAATGAAAACGAATTCCAAAATATTAAAGGACAAACCGTGACATAGAGACCATGTTTCTTGATGTTTCAGACCTGGGCTACGATTGGAAAATGATCAGTGATACCCCAAGAACCGATTTCACACTCTCCTTGAATTTTCAAGCTTCGTATCAATGGTGCTGGGCTGCAAAACCTTGTCCCCAAAACCCCCTCTCCACTGGCACGAGATGCTTGTATATATTAGAGGGAATTAGGTTAGCCATATTAGTCCAAATCTCTTTGAATCAAGAGATTGAATCTTGATTGAAATCACCATTGAAACTTTCTAAAATTGGCCTAAATATGCCCTATCTCTCTCAAATATCCTTTGAATGAAATTTGATCATATCTGGGATTTAATGAGTGATTGAAATGGATCTAAAATAAACCTAAAACAATTCTTTTCATATTTTCCATATATTTGCCTTAAATTGGATTTTTAATGAATAAAAATTCAATAAAAATTAAATAAAAGTCAAATGGGCGTGGCATTGGATTTGGAGACTCTTAGTACTCTTATGACAAAGTTTGGATCATAAAAGAATATGCCCATTTGGAGAAAATCCAAGTTTAACTCTTATTTACTTCACATTTTCCACCCAAAATCGACCGACTTTGACAAAGCATATCTCACTCAATTTTTATGGTATGATAGAGTTCTAGGACTTTTTGGAAACCTCAAGATGTCCTGTACAAGCCACTTTGGAACACATTTCTCATTTGGAGATTTTATCTAGATGATATGGCCTTTGACAGAAAACTGCTTTTGGTTGACTTTTGAAAAGGACCTATAATCTTTTGCACCATATCTCTTAAATGAAACATTTCTGGCCTTGGCTTGTAATTGACAAAGTTGTAGAGAATCCAATTTCCTTTAGAATAGGTTTTGGTTGGGAAATTTTTTATACTCCATGTGAAAGTTATGACCAGTCAAAGTTGAGTTGACTTTCTCCTATAAAAAACCATAATTTGAACCTTTTGAATTTGTTCATTTATGAGTTTTTATTAACGGATCATGATCAATCTTTGATAAAATGATGGATATAACCTCACATACTTGATGTTGACCAGAAATCCTGAAGTTTTACTATATTTCAACTATAGTTGACTTTTAGGTCAACATAGTCGATTATTGATCATCTAAGCCATTGAGTGAGCAATCCTTGGAATAGAAGCTTGACTTTTGACATGGATATTCCTTGAGACATATGAGATACCTTGAGATCCATTTGAGGCCTTAGAGATTCAAACTCCTTTGATAAAATGCAAACCCTAACTTAAGAGTCCCTCGATTAGGAGAATGTTGCTTGAACCTTGATGATGAAATGAGATGAGCAAATTTTGGGGTATGACAGCACGCGTATGCAAAAGACTCCTCTTTTTGTATATATTGTGACTCCTTATTGTCGCGGGGAAAAATCGACCGGGGATGAGACACAAGATGCCTTCTCTGGGCTCGAGTGCTCAAGGAAATGATTTTTCTTTTGTTTTTGTCACGACCAAACGTTTTATTGTTTCCAAAGTAGGAAAAGGAAAAAAGTGGCAATAACCTTAAAAGATATGCAAAGCAAATAACAAAATTAAAAGCAATGCAAATGTGGGGGAGAGATTCCGGGTAAGAGGGTTGGTTATACGAAGGGAAGGTATTAGCACCCAACGTATCTATAGTACTCTATAGGCTTCTTTATTATGTTTGTTTCATTCTATGCTATTGTGGAGGTTTTTTTGTTGTGAGATAGGTGGGACCTAAGGTGTTTGTTTGATTATGCTCGCAAAGATCATCGAAATCCTCTGCATACATACCCCTTAGAGGGAATCAGAGCATCTGTAGCTCGGGGTCTACGGGTGCTAAGGTTTTGAGTGGTTTGAGGGAGAAGTTTTGCTTGCCAAGATACGACCTTGTGCCTACGTATTCTCAAAGGGATGTTGAGAAAGTCAGAGCAATCGTAGTTCCCACTTATGCTAGTGGAAGCAAAGGATAAGAGACAAATGTCATCTTAATGCTAGATGTATCTAATCTATATCATCACATACATCTGTTTGATTTTTGTTTGAAATCTTTTCATTATAAGACCTGGGCTGTGCCACTTATGGTGCTTAGAATGATAAAGGTTTTTGTTTAGCTAGCTTTGTGGCAAAAACAAGTTTGATTAGCCAGCCTTGTGGCAAAAACTTTTGATAAGTCAGCCTTGTGACAAAAAGTTTTGATTAATCAGCCAGCCCTGTGGCAAAAGTTTCGACGAAGCCAGCCTTGTGGCAAAAACTTTGATTAATTAGCTAGCCTGGTGGCAAAAGGTTTGATTGATTAGCCATCCTTGTGGCAAAAAGAAGTTTGATTGATTGATTGTGATGATATAGAAGAGATACTCCTATCATAGAGATGATAAATGTATAATCTCCTAGGGTATTTGTTTTGGATATTGGGGATGCTTTTAAGAAGCCCGTGGGTCCTTGTACGAAGCCCAAGAGGAGGCTATCCGAGGGTCCTTGCATTGTAAGCCCAAGAGGAGGCTATGGGAGGGACAATCGAGGGTCCTTGCATTGTAAGCCCAAGAGGAGGCTATGGGAGGGACAAGTCGTTTGTACAAAGCCCAAGAGGAGGCGTGGTATAGTTGGTTTGAGCTCTTAGAGCGATTTCACCGGGAAACCATACTCTATGTCCTAACCTAAACTACGAAGCCCAATAGGAGGCTATGGGGAACCTAGTGTTATACTAAGTTGAACAAGTATATATAACATGAACAAACACATGAACAAGTATGAACAAACATGAACAAGTATATGAACAAGCACATATATATGACAAAGTGTGTGTATACAATGGAGTTTATGAAGGAAATATACCTGTAAGGATGATCCGTTTGTATACACGGGGCTCGGGACTTATACTCGGGGATAGGCCCATTGAGTTTATTTAAAAGCTATGTAAACAAGTATTTACAAGGGTGGTTGGGACTTATACCTACATGGAGGCCCATGTTTTATTTTGGGAAGATTTAAAGAAAACCTTCATTTTTGATTTGTTATTCGAGGTTAAAAAATCAAATTGATCGAGGTATGTATAAAAAGGTGTATGTATAATGAAATACCTAATTTCATGTAAAGGAATGGGACTTACACCTATGTGGAGGCCCAGGAAGATTTTGAAGAAAACCCTAATTTTTGATCTTGTGATTCGAGGGTTTAAATCAAATTGGTCGCGGTATAAAAAGATAGGTGTATATACAATGAAAATACCTAAATTTATACAAAGGAATGGGACTTATACCATAAGGGATGCCCATGTTTTATTTTATAAATCATGGTTGATAGTTTTTGTAAAGAGACGCGAGGTTTCGTCGTTTGAAAAACTTTGATCGTTTGTTTTGAAAGAAGTTTGAATTTTAACAAAAAGTCAAATTAATTAAGATAAAAAACAAATTTTATGATTAATTAAAACCTAAGAGATTAGGGTTTGATCACAAAAATAATTACAAGTGATTAAGTTTGAAAATCAAATGAAAAACAATATTTAAAGCATTAAAAAAAAACTAAAAACATGTCATTTTACACCTATAAAAAATATACCAAATAATAAATATTTTTGTGATTTTTTTGGATATTCATAAAATATACATATTAAATAAAGAGTGTACAAAAAATGAAGTGAAAATGAATTAATTTGATTGGTTAATTAATGGATTGAAGTTGTGAAAAAAAATGAAGAAAAATAGTGTTAAAAAAGAAGTTTTGTCTTCCAAAGGGCTTGAACCCACGCCCTTATGCTTATCATCCAAAAACATAGCCAACTGGACCACGCGCGTGGTCTGTTTAACACTTGCAACGAATAGATTACATTACAAACTCAATTTTCAAATTTCCTTCGCAAAAAATGGCGCCAAGAACACACCCTAATTTGATTTTTGAAAATTCTGAAAACTGAACCAAATTGATCAAGTGAAGGGTCTATCTCACTCGTTTTTTCACGAGGATCATGATGGTGTCCTCATAATTCATTTATTTTTGCTCTAAGGTGATCAATTTTGTGATGAACACGAAGAACCCTAATATGACAAATCAATGTGAAATCTTGTATGATTGATGAATTCTGAAATTGATTGAGGGTTAATGATTCATACATATCCAGAAACATGATGGCAAATCAATTTTTCATTTATGATGCATGTATGATGGAGTTTGAAGTTCAAGAGCACTTACCTTAAAAATGGCAAAACTGAGAATCGAATTCTGCAAATGAGAGGTTACAGATGTTATTTCTTGATCTGGACAGCTTCAATGGACCTTATGGAACATGTTTGGATGCTTGGAATGAATTGAAAACCTATGGATCAATTGGTGATACCCGATCTGCAGTAGGTCCAAGATTGAATCGAATTTGATGATGGTGATGTTTCAGATTGATGATGAGTGTTTGGATCATTCATATGAAGTATATGGATGGTGTTTGAAGTGTTAGTTTGGACAGATATGGCATGGTGTGAGAATTGACATGATAAGGCTCACTTTATGTTCATATGGAGGCGAGGTAGTGATTCTGAGATTTGAAGTGTTTTGGAGTGTGTGAGTGGATCAAACAACTTCCATATGATGTTTAGGAAGTGTTTGAAGCAACTCTTTGCTCAGAAATTGCAAGAGATGGAAATTGCAATTCTTCCTCTTTGAAACTCATGAAACTTGCAACTTAAGAAAGAAGAAAGAAAACAAATGCTTGGAGATGTTTTGGTGTGATTTTGAATGAGGAAATGACCTCTATTTATAGGCCAAGTTTTCTGAATACAAAGACTATACAAGTTGATCATAGAATGGTGATTTGGCATTTGGAGATAAAATGGAATCTTTGCATTAAATGCAAAATGGTTAAAACCTAAACCATGGTTAAAACTTCCCAAGCTTCTTATCTCTTTCCAATCTGATCTCAAACCAGAAAATATCTTCCAATTATTGCATATGTGTATCATTGCTTGCATCATTTGGTAGAATGGTTCATAACTTTGGCAAAATGACTTGAAATTTCAAGTGAAATGATCACTAATGGCAAAATTCAAAACCATATCTATGCTCCATATTTTTTCATGCTCTTGGACATTTTGGAAAGCTCGTGTTATGTACTTCAAAACCCTAGTTGAAATTTTCTTCAAGACCTTTAAGGAAATGGGTGAAAAAGATCCATGAACTTTGAAGAAAGTGAGATTTTAAGTGCATTTTTCAAAAGATACCAACTTTGAAGCTCCATATCTCGTAAATGGTTGATCTTTTGGAAAAAAAATTTTGTGACAAAGTTGTTCATTGGATCAAAATCTACAACTTTCATGTTGGAAGTTTTTTTCAGTTTGTAGGTGAAATTTTGAGTTATTCCCTTCCAAAGTTTGGAAAAAAACCATTGAAAAACACTTAGAAAATTTTCTAAGTATGAAAGTCAAACTTTAGACTTTTTGATTCTTGATTGATTTTCTTGATTTTCCTTGATCAAATGACTTCATATATCATATATTGATGATTTAAAACTTCAAAAGTTATGGTTGACAAAAATTTCCAAAAAGTCAATGGTGATCTTGTACAGTTGACTTTTTCAGAAGAATCGCGTTTCTGGAGATTTCAAATGAACCAAGCTATCCTCACCAAATGAATGGTATGAATGGATCACATTGAGTTATTGGAGGAACTTGAGCCATGGTTTAAGTTGTGGCACCATGTCCTGATTAAAAAGTCAATTGTTCAGGTGAATTAGGTTAAAAACCCTAATTGTCGACCTGATGAAATTGATGACTGTGGATCTTGAATTGAGATACAATTTCCATTGGATGTTGTCATAGGGATTATTTGAAGATGATTGAAACCTTTGAGTGATTCCCTGGAGCTTTTTAGGGTTTCCCAAATGTGATCCCTGATTTTAGTCCCTGATAGTTCAAAACCCTATTCTGATGATTTGAAATTTCACTGTTGGTCAATCCTTGTGTAGGAGATGTCTTGAGCCAATAGATTAGTTCAAAATTATGTACTTGGGGGCTTGAGGTCATGTTCCAAGTCATTAGGTCAAATCTTGAGCAAAAGTCAGGGGTATGCTATCTTCAGTCAAAACCCTAATCTGGTTGATTCAGAGCCTTTGAGCTTGTTGAAATGAACCTTTGAGGATCAAATGTTGACTGTTGATGAAGATAGTTCATATGAGATGAAGGGAGAACAAAACCCTAAATGATTTTTACTTGTACTGATGAGTGATTTCTTGTTTAAATCCTGCTGAGTCACAAGTAGCAAACACAAGCTATGCAATTTGTTAGAGATGCAAATGATGTATATGCAAATGATACGAGGTGGTATCTTAGGTCAAAAATTGGGGTATGACAGATGCCCCTATTTAAGTTTCTTCAACCTGAGATATGAAGATTGAAAATCATTGTTTCGATAGGGTGGAAGAGACTTAAATATCAGAAAATGCAAATTTTGGACCTAAGATACCAAAATTGCGAATGATGCAAGGATATCTTTATCGAGGGGATATCAAGAACTGACTCCACTGGGGACAAGAGATCGGGAAAGATGTCTCAATCCGTTTTAGGAAGAGAATTCATTTTTTCTTTTCGGGAAAGCAAGTGTATGCTTCACCATGGAATGATAACTTTGTAAGAAAAGTTCACCTATTGACATTACCGACTATCAACACAGGGATAGACTTGTTAAATAATGCGAAGGTGAAAGGTATGAAACTGCATTACCGACTATCAGCATGGTGATAGACTTGACATGGTAAAAGAGTTTCAAAGGTTCGGTTAATATTACCGACTATCAGCATGGTGATAGACTTGTTAAATAATATAACCAGAACACAAAGGTTACCGACTACCAGCCTCGTGATATCGATTTTGAAGACATGATCAATTATCAGCCGAGTGATAAAATGATCCTGGAGACTTTACTAGGGAAATTACTGGTTATTTCAACCTTATGAACAGTAATAAGGCCCTGATTGTCATATGGTCTTCATGATTAATCTCCTTGAGAGGAAAAATCTTTTGAAAGAAACATAAACTGCTCAGATAATGAGGCTATTGTTTACGGTTCAACTTTTCTTGACTCTATTTGGGGATCGGAATTTGAATCTTTGGTAAAGACAGGGTTCTAACCATGAATGAATTGGAAAGAAATAGTCAAACAAGACTTTGTACCCATGAGGAATGAACTCAATTGGGAATTTTCTCCTTTGTCTTGGAGAGGAGAAATTGAAGCAACCTTCTTCCACGAGGAATGATCTCAGTGGGGAACTGGAGAAAGAAGATGTTCTTTCTGCTTTAGGGGTGACAACCTATTGGAGAGATGACTTGCCCATACCTATTTCTTTTGAGGATAGATACATCCCAAACAAGTGATTTTCAAGCAGACATTGAAAAATGAAAGAGTGCATAAATGATGCAAATAGGTATGAATATGAATGTTATGAATGTCGTATGCATGCTGACGATACTGACAGACAAAGAAGTATATACTGGAGAGGGACCAACGTCGCAATACAACTAGATAATTGGCAAATGTTCTTCAACACGGTGTAGATAACACAGTTGATGAATGGTGCTGCATGCTTTAAACTTCTGTGGGGAAGACAAGCATCTTTTCTTATTGAGATGGAAGAACTTCTTCACTGGGGATAAAAGAACTTCCCTACCGCAAGGGGCGATTGGTTTAGGAATTCTTTCCTGTGATAAGAATATCGTTGTCTCATCATCTCTTTTGAGAAAAAGAACAGTCCAGAAGGATAATCTTTGATTCCTCCTATGGAGACAGCTGTTGATGTTTCCTTCTGTTGTTCACAACTCAAGGGAAAGTTTCGCTTTTATTTTGAAAAAGTGAAGTAAATTCATTTAAAACTTTTTTTTCTTTTCAAAAGTGAACAACACAATTAAAGCGTCATTTTGCAAGCCAAAAGAAATCAAAGTTTGCAAACAAATGGGCACAAGGCTCAAATTTATTTAATAGGATGGTAATCAGCTAAAGGCGTGATTCCATGGAGTATTTACAAAAGTTGGAAATGGTAAATATGCGGAAAAGGCTATATTAAAAGTAATAACCACTATTCCCCCTAACAACTTTGAATTCCAACTGTGCTTGTCACCTCAGATTGACGATGATTTGATTGAAAATCCTTTGATGAAAAAGACTCCTCAGGTGACGAAGTACAGACTAATGCAGTTACTTTGTCATAAATCCTTAATTTTTGCCTAGATCGCCCTTTCAGGTTTTCAATCTACCAGGATGAATTTTTCTGTTTATTGTCTCTAATTTTTGCCTGGACCGCCCTTTCGGGTTTTCAATCCACCGAGACGCTCATTTTTGCCTAAGTCGTCCTTTGCGGGTTTTCAACTTACCGAGCTATTCTTTTGTCTTTTTTAGACGAAATATTTCTTGACTGCATCAGCATTCACAGGATGTGGGAGTTCATCACCATCCATGGTTGCAAGAGTCATGGCGCCGCCAGAAAATGTTCTTTTGACAACATACGGGCCTTCGTAATTGGGAGACCATTTGCCCCTAGAATCTGGTTGAAAAGACAAGATCTTTTTAAGCACGAGGTCGCCTTCTTGAAATTCACGAGGTCGAACCTTTTTGTTGAAGGATTGTTTCATCTTAGCTTGATATTATTGTCCATGGCATAGAGCAGTCATACGTTTTTCTTCGATTAAGTTCAACTGATCGTATCTGCTTTAACACCATTCAACTTCTGATAACTTAGTCTCCATGTGGACTCTCATTGATGGTATTTCAACTTCTACGGGGAGCACAACTTCCATGCCGTATACTAGAGAGAAAGGGGTTGCCCATGTTGAAGTACACACTGAAGTACAGTATCCATGTAAAGCAAATGGCAGCATTTCATGCCAGTCTTTGTAAGTGACGACCATATTCTGGACGATCTTCTTAATGTTCTTGTTAGCAGCTTCGACGGCGCCATTCATTTTTGGTCTGTAAGGAGAAGAGTTATGATGCTCAATCTTGAATTCCTCACACAATTCTTTCATTATTTTGTTGTTTAAGTTTGAACCATTGTCGGTAATGATCTTACTTGGAATACCATATCGGCAAATGATGTTATTCTTGATAAACCTCACAACCACTTGTCTTGTAACGTTGGCGTAAGATGCTGCTTCGACCCATTTGGTGAAGTAATCAATAGCCACTAAGATGAAACGATGACCGTTTGAAGCTTTCGGTTCGATCATTCCAATCATGTCGATACCCTGTCATACCCCAATTTTTGACCTAAGATACCACCTCATATCATAGCATATGCATCATTTGCATCTCTAACAAACTGCATAGCTTGTGTTTGCTACTTGTGACTCAGCAGGGTTTAATCAAGAAATCACTCATCAGTACAAGCAACAATCAATTAGGGTTTTGTTCCCCCTTCATTTCAAATGAATCATCTTCATCAACAATCAACATTTGGTCCTCAGAGATTCATTTCAACAAACTCAAAGGCTCTGAATCAACCCGATTAGGGTTTTGACTGAAGTTAGCATACCCCTGACTTTTGCTCAGGATTTGACCTAATGACTTGGGACATGACCTCAAGACCCCAAGTACATAATTTTGGCCTAATCTATTGGCTCAAGACATCTCCTATACAAGGATTGATCAACAGTGAAATTTCAAATCATCAGATTAGGGTTTTGAACTATCAGGGACTGAAATCAGGGATCACATTTGGGAAACCCTCAAAATCCCCAGGAAGTCAATCAAAGGTTTCAATCATCCTCAAATAATCCCTATGACAGCATCCAATGGGAATTGCATCTCAATTCAAGATCCACAGTCATCAATCTCATCAGGTCGACAATTAGGGTTTTTGACCTAATTCACTGAACAACTGACTTTTTAATCAGAACATGGTGCCATAACTTAAACCATGGCTCAAGGTCCTCCAATAACTCAATATGATCCATTCATACCATTCATTTGGTGAGGATAGCTTGGTTCATTTAAAATATCCAGAAATGCGATTCGTCTGAAAAAGTTAACTGTACAAGATCACCATTGACTTTTGGGGAATTTTGGTCAACCTTGACTTTTGAAGTTTTGAATTATCAATATATGATATATGAAGTTATTTGGTCAAGAAAAATCAAGAAAATCAATCAAAAAGTCAAAAAGTCAAAAGTCAAAATTTCAGCTACAAACTGAAAAAAACTTCCAACATGAAAGTTGTAGATTTTGATCCAATGAACAACTTTGTCACATATAATTTTTTTCCAAAAGATCAACCATTTAAGAGATATGGAGCTTCAAAGTTGGTATCTTTTGAAAATTTCACTTAAAACCTCATTTTCTTTAAAGTTCATGGATCTTTTTCTCCCATTTTCTTAAAGGTCTTGAAGAAACTTTCAACTAGGATTTTGAAGTGTGTAATATGAGCTTTCCAAAATGTCCAAGAGCATGAAAAAATATGGAGCATAGCTATGGTTTTGAATTATGCATTTAGTGATCATTTTCACTTGAAATTTCAAACCATTTTCACTAAGTTATGAACCAATTTGCCAAATAATGCAAGTAATGATGCATCAAGGCAATAATTGAAGATATTTTCTGATTTGAAGATCAGAATGGAAGAGGATAAGAAGCTTGGAAGAACGACCATGGTTAAGTTACTTTAACCATTTTGCATTAAATGTAAAAGATTCCTTTTTATCTCTTAAGCCAAATCATCACTTCTTTGATCAACTTGCCAAGCTCTGCATTCAGAACTCTTGGCCTATAAATAGAGGTCCAAACTCCATTCAAAATGACACCAAAGCCTCACAAATTATAGGCTTTCTCTCTCTTTCTTTCTTAGAATACAAGTTTCTTAAGTTTCTAAGAGGTAGAAAACTCAACCTCCAAACCCTTGAAGTTATGGCCAAAGTGATGGTTCTAGCAACTCATAAACATCATATGGGATGTGTTTGAACCACTCACACACCCCAAATCACCCCAAAACTCAGATTCACTCATCAACCTCCATATGAACACATGAAGAGCCTTATCATGCCAATTTTCATTCCAGATCATTTCTGTCCAAATTAACACTTCCCACACCTCACATATATCACATATGAGCTATCCAAACACTCATCATCAACCTGAAACATCAGAATCATCGAGCTCGATTCACACTTAGGTTTAACTGCAGATCGGGTACCTCCATCTGCTCCAGGTGTTTTCAATTCACTCTAAGCATCCAGACACCTTCCATAATCATCATTGAAGCTATCCAGATTGTTACAAAGCATCTGTAACACCTCCAGATCAAAATTCAATTCCCAGTTTGGCCGTTTTTGAAGGTAAGTCTTATGAACTTCAAACTCATACATACATGCATCATAAATGAAAAATTGAGTTTCCATCTTGTTTCTGCACTATCACTGATCAATAGCCCTCAATCAATTTCACAATTCATCAATCGTACACGGTTTCATGTTCAAATTCAGAACTAGGGTTCTTCGTGTTCATCACAAAATTGACCACCTTAGAGCAAAAATAAATGAATTAATAGGACACCATCATGTTGCTCGTGAAAAACCGAGTGAGATAGACCCTTTACTTGATCAAAACAACACAGTTTCAATGATTTTCAAAAATCAGTTAGGGTTGTGTTCTTGGCGCGTTTTTTGGTTTGGAAAATTCAAATCCTTGTTTTAAAATATATTTAATTGAACGCGTATGTATTACAAGCCACAAGCGTGGCTCAGTTGGCAAGTGTTTTGGCTGGTGAGAGTAAGGGCGTGGGTTCAAACCCTGGCAGGACCAAACCATTTTTTTAACACTTATTTTCTTCAATTTTTTTAACAACTTTAACTAATTAATTAACTAACCAAATCAATTCATTTTTGCTTCATTTTTTGCACACTTTTTATTTAACACATATATTTTATGAATACTCAAAAAATCACAAAAAAAATATTTATTTAATACATTTTTAATTAAGTTTAAAATGACATGTTTTTAAGTGTTTTTTAATACTTTAAATATTGTTTTTCATTTGATTTTTTTTAAACTTAATCACTTGTAAATATTTTGTGATCAAACCCTAATTATTTAGGTCTTAATTAAGCATGAAATTTGTTTTTTATCTTAATTAAGTTGACTTTTGTCAAAATTTAAACCGTTTTAAAACAAACGATCACAATTTTTCAAAACGATAAACCGTTTCTTTTTGGTTTTTCTTTTCAAAAGAAACTATTGATTAAATCTTTTTTTGGATTGACCAATTGATTTTCAAATGGGCCTCTCGAATATTAGAGAGTATAAGTCCCTTTCCTTTTTCTTTGTACAGTTTTTCTTTAAACAGAAAACTTCTTCCAAAACAAAAACTTTCAAACTGTTTTCAAAACGACGAAACCTCGCGTTTTTAAAAACAATCAACCATGTTTTATAAAATAAAACATGGGCCTCTCGAATATTAGAGAGTATAAGTCCCTTTCCTTTTCTTTGTTTAATTTTTCTTTAAACAGAAAACTTCTTTCAAAACAAAAACTTTCAAACTGTTTTCAAAACCTCGCGCTTTTAAACAAGACAATCAACCATGTTTTATAAAATAAAACAGGGGCCTCCACATAGGTATAAGTCCCATTCCCGTACATGAAATTAGGTATTTCATTGTACACCTTTTTGTACATATCTCGATCAATTTGTTTTTTTTAACTTCGAATAATAAATCAAAAATGAAGGTTTCCTTTAAATCTTCCCAAAAATACCATGGGCCTCCATGTAGGTATAAGTCCCGAGCCCTTTTGTAAATACTTGTTTACATAGCTTTTGAATAAACTCAAGTGGGTCTCTTCCCGAGTATAAGTCCCGAGCCCCCGTGCATACAAACGGATCATGCTTACAGGTATATTTCCTTCATAAACTCCATTGTATACACACACCTTGTCATATATAACTGTTCATACTTGTTCATATTTGTTCATGTACTTGTTCATATTTGTCCGTACTTGTTCATATTTGTGATCGTGTTATATATATGCTTGTTCAACTTAGTACAACACTAGGTTCCCCATAGCCTCCTATTGGGCTTCGTGCAAAGAATCTCCCTAGTTTAGGTTAGGATATAGAGTATGGTTTCCCGGTGAAATCGCTCTAAGAGCTCAAACCAACTATACCATGCCTCCTCTTGGGCTTCGTACAAACGACTTGTCCCTCCCATAGCCTCCTCTTGGGCTTACAATACAAGGACCCTCGATTGTCCCTCCCATAGCCTCCTCTTGGGCTTACAATGCAAGGACCCCCGGATAGGCTCCTCTTGGGCTTCGTACAAGGACCCACGGGCTTCTTATAAGCATCCCCAATATCCAAATCAAATACCCCAGGAGATTAGACATTTATCATCTCTATGATAGGAGTATCTCATCTATATCATCACGAACAATCAATCAATCAATCAACTTAACTTTTTTGCCACAAGGCTGGCTAATCAATCAAACCTTTTTGCCACCATACTGGCTGATTAATTAAAGTTTTTGTCACAAGGCTGACTTCATTGAAACTTTTGCCACAAGGCTGGCTGATTAATCAAAACTTTTTGTCACAAGGCTGACTTCATTGAAAGTTTTTGCCACAAGGCTGGCTAAAAAGCATCTTTATCATTCTAAGCACCATAAGTGGCATGGCCCAGGGCTTATAATGAAAAGATTTTCAACCAAAAATCAAACAGATGTATGTGATGATATAGATTAGATACATCGAACATTGAGATGACATTTGTCTCTTATCCTTTGCTTCCACTAGCATAAGTGGGAACTACGATTGCTCTGACTTTCTCAACATCCCTTTGAGAATACGTAGGCACAAGGTCGTATCCTTGGCGAGAAAAACTTCTCCCTCAAACCACTCAAACCTTAGCACCCGTAGACCCCGAGCTACAGATGCTCTGATTCCCTTTAAGGGATATGTATGTAGAGGATCGCGATGATCTTTGCGAGCATAATCAAACACCTTAGGTCCCACCTATTTCACAAGAACCTCTCAATAACATGGAGTGAAAAACATAGAAAAGAAACCTATAGAGTACTATAGATACGTTGGGTGCTAATACATTCCCTTCGTATAACCAACCCTCTTACCCAAAGATCTCTCCCCCACTTTTAAGGTTATTGCAGCTTTTTTCCTTTTCCTACTTTGGAAACAATTAAAAGTTTGGTCGGAACAAAAGAAAAATCATTTTTTTGAGCACTCGAGCCCAAAGAAGGCATCAGGTGTCTCATCCCGAAAAAAAGATACGATTTTTCCCCGCGACATACCCCACATGGAGAAAGGCCATGGAGATGAGAGAACGTTGAGTAGAGTCGGTGGCACATGGATCTTATCTGCGTAGATCTGGCACTTGTGACATCTCTTCACGTGTTTATAACAGTAAGATTCCATTGTCAACCAATAGTATCCTGGTCTTAAGATCTTTTTGGACATTGCATGCCCATTTGAATGAGTACCAAAGGACCCTTCATGCACTTCATGCATTAACATGTCTGCTTCGTGTCTATCCACGCATCTGAGCAACACCATGTCAAAGTTTCTTGTGTATAACACATCTCCGTTCAGGAAGAAACTGCCAAAAAGCCTCCTTAGAGTTTTCTTATCTTTGTTTGATGCCCCAAGCGGGTACTCTTGAGTTTGAAGGAAGCGTTTGATGTCATGGAACCACGGTTTATCATCGATGACTGCTTCAGTTGCAAACACATAGGCAGGCCTTTCAAGGCGCATAATTCTGACTTTAGGCATATCGTTCCAATGACTGACTTTGAACATGGAAGATAGAGTAGCCAAGGCGTCTGCCATTCGATTCTGATCTCGAGGTATATTATGCAATTAAACTTTGTTGAAGAAAGTCAACAGACGTCTTGCATAATCTCTGTAAGGAATCAAGCCAGGGTGGTATGTTTCCCATTTGTCTTTGATTTGGTTAATCACAAGGGCTGAATCTCCATATATGTCGAGGATCTTGATCCTTAAGTCAATGGCTTCTTCGAGACCCATGATACGGGCTTCATATTCTGCGCCATTGTTGGTGCAATAAAATAGTAATCTGGCAGAGAACGGGATATGAGTATCCTTGGGAGTGATGATGACTGCCCCAATTCCATTGCCAAAAGCGTTTACTGCTCCATCGAAAATTAGGCCCCATCTTGATCCAGGATCAGGACCTTCTTTTGGTAATGGTTCGTCATAATCTTTCAACTTCAAGTACATGACATCTTCATCAGGAAAGTCAAACTTGAGAGATTTATATTCATTAATTGGTTGATGCGCCAAGTGATCGGCGAGAATGCTTCCTTTGACCGCTTTTTGAGCACGGTATTCGATGTCATATTCGGATAACAGCATTTGCCATCGGGCAATCCTTCCTGTTAAGGCAGGCTTTCCAAAGACGTACTTGATCGGATGCATTTTGGAGATTAACCAAGTAATATTGTTGATCATGTATTGGCGGAGACGTTTTGAAGCCCAAGCCAAAGCACAACACGTTTTTTCGAGCATGGAGTAACGAGACTCACAATCTGTGAATTTCTTACTCAAGTAATAGATGGCATGCTCCTTCTTACCGGTTTCATCTTGCTGTCCAAGCATACAACCCATGGATTCTTCCAACACGGTAAGGTACATGATTAGTGGTCTTCCTTCAACTAGAGGAATCAATATTGGTGGTTCTCACAGGTACTCTTTGATACTGTCGAATGCTTTCTGGCAATCTTCAGTCCATACAACCCCTTGATCTTTGCGGAGAAGCTTGAAAATTGGCCCACAAGTTGCAGTCATTTGAGAGATAAATCTGGAGATATAGTTCAATCGTCCAAGAAATCATCTTACTTGCTTTTCAGTTTTTGGTGCAGGCATCTCTTGAATAGCTCTGACTTTGTCGGGATCTACTTCAATACCTCTTTGGCTGACAATGAAACCCAAGAGTTTTCCAGATCTAACCCAAAAAGTACATTTGTTAGGATTTAAGCGAAGCTGATATTTCCTTAGTCGTTGAAACAACTTCAAAAGGTATTCAATATTTTCTTCTTCTGTGCTGGACTTGGCTATCATGTCGTCCCCATAAACTTCAATTTCTTTATGCATCATGTCATGAAAGAGAGAAGTCATCGCCCTTTGGTAAGTTGCGCCTGCATTCTTTAATCCAAACGGCATAACTTTGTAGCAAAAGGTACCCCATGGGGTGATGAAAGATGTCTTCTCCATATCTTCAGGAGCCATCTTGATCTGATTATAACCGGAGAACCCGTCCATGAAGGAAAAGACGTTGAACTTAGCGGTGTTATCGATCAGCATGTCGATATGCGGTAATGGAAAGTCATCTTTTGGACTGGCTTTGTTCAAGTCACGGTAGTCAACACACATCATGACTTTACCATCTTTCTTCGGAACTGGCACTATGTTGGTGTAGCAACCTGCCTAAAAATTATGATATTTAGAGTCGCCACCTATTCTACCAAGGCGAATAGGAAACCTTTAAGGATTGAGAGATCGAGGGTAAGATACTATATTCGGGTTAAGGGAAGGTGTTAGGCACCCAAAAACCTTTCCTAAAGGTTAACATTGCAAAGATAAGGGTTATGGCAAAACATAAAGAAAGGTAACAAACAGTTAATAGGGTTAAAGGCTTAATTATGGACATGATTAAGATTTGGAGGAGGGGGACTCGCCTTGTTGCCAAGTGCCTACGTACCTCCTTAGGGAGGATCAGAGTCTACGTAGTTCGGGGAAGGTTGTACGCCCTTAGAGTTGATTTTTGATTTGAGATGGTTTTTAGAGGCTTTTGAATAGCCTATCATAGTTATGATAATCCGTAGTTTGATATTCGTGGTTTTGAAAAGTGTTTTAGGAGTGGGCGTACAACCCTGATTTAATTTGTACTATTAACCGCAATAATCGATTGATTCAATTACCATAGTTAAAAGATTAATAATTTGATCGTTACCAATTTTAATCAATTAATTTGATTATCACTAATAACGAATAATAGTATTTTTTAATTATTCTTATGAATTGATTTGTATTGTTACCCCTCGTAATCGATTGATTCGATTAAAAAGAATAACAAATTAAAGCGAGAGAAAAGGAACGGTTAATCATCACAACTAATAAAATAGTTGCAACCATTTAACCAAATAGAAACTAATTTTATTTTAATTAAATAGCATTTTAATTAAAAATTATTGTTGACCATAGCGATTAATTGATTTAATCGGAACGAACAACAAATTATAATTTAATATAAATATTACATATTAATTTATTTATGAAAAATAATTATTATTAAATAAATAAATGTATTAAAAGAATTAATTAAAATAAATATGTTAAGTAAAATTTATTTAGTTATTTAGGGTTTTGATTCAATGAGGTTGTTATTAGGGTTCATGTTATAGGGACCTGAATCAGGAGCGTTAGATCTGGCTGAAGGAATATCCTGGGGTTCATATTTAGGGGCGCATGGTAGGCCATATAGCAAAGCAGACACTGGATCAAGAAATAAGTTTTGATGAAAAATAATGTTGGAGGGAGGGCTCGAACTTGTGACCCTCCACTCCCAAACGCACCCTTTAACCAACCCAGCTACGATGTCAATACGTTCGTAACACGCGATCAGTAAATAAAATAGAATAACCATGCAATGAACTAAAACGCGCGCGCGATATTCAAAAATAGCCAACCAGAGAAGGACACGTTATCATCCTCCACCCCAGACCTGTAAATCTCTACAAATTTCGCTACAACTTAGCTACGAATTTTCCGTAGCAAACCAAGAACACAAAAATAACGAATAGAGCATATGCTTGAATAAATCTGGCGCGACCCCCTAGTTCTCTTCGTCCCAACCACACGAACCTGATTAATCCATTGATTATACCTAATTTAAACTCTAGAGAAAAACCCCAATTCGCAAACCCTAAACCTTGCTCGACCTCCAATGGCCGATCACGTTATAACGCCCCAAAACACAATTAACCAAACCAGAAACGTTCACAGCAATAAGACAAAGTCAAACATACAATCAAAGCATCATGAACGTGTGTATATCATGCTAATCGATCAAGGATCTGAAACGACTTACTTTGACTTAATGGAGGAAAATCTGGGGGTGTTGATGCTATGTTATTGTCAAGACACGTTCCAAATCCTTCAGTGAACCTCTTGCAATCTTCAATTCTTGTCAAAAACCTCACAATTGCCAAAATCGAATTTGAGTTTCTTTGGTGATTTTTCGTTCTTGCAAGTATGCCCTCTCTCTGAATTTTCGTCCCCTAATCCTATGCTTTAGGTTCAGTACTTATAGGGGAATGAATTAGGTTTAGAAAAAGAGCCCAAAAACCTTTGAATCCAATCTTGCCATGTTTGAGAAATTTGATTTTGTTCTTGAATCATTAGCTACTATATTTGGCCAAAACCTCACTTATTCTTTCTCAATCCAATTATCACGAAAATTGCAATATATTTTGTCATTAATATTGATTGGAATCAATCAATATATCTTCCTTACCAAAATATTTGATTTTTATTTTAATTAAAT
The DNA here is from genome assembly GCF_029867415.1 of Vicia villosa. Taxonomy (NCBI): domain Eukaryota; kingdom Viridiplantae; phylum Streptophyta; class Magnoliopsida; order Fabales; family Fabaceae; genus Vicia; species Vicia villosa. The sequence goes on along the minus strand of NC_081185.1, from coordinate 58,528,800 downwards.
CATTAAAATGAAATAAAAAATCATATTAAATTAAATATAATGTTAAATTTCGTGGCAAGTGATTTTAGGCATGCTAATGACTTATGGACCAAGTTTGTATCATAAAACCATAGGCCCATTTGCAAAATTTCTCAATTTGGACCTCCTTTTTTCACATTTGGTCCTTCAAAATCACCCAACTTTGATCAAGCATATCTCACTCAATTTTTAGGCTATGAGGGAGTTCTAATACTTTTTGGAAACCTCAAAGTATCCTCTACAAGCCACTTTGGAACATGTTTTTCATTTGGACCTTTTATCTTGATCATATTCTTTTTGACAAAAAACTGCTTTTGAAGGATGCTTGAAAAGGACCTGTAATCTTTTGCATCATACCTCTTAAATGAAGCATTTCTAGCCCTGGCTTGTGAGAGGCAAAATTGTAGAGAATCCAATTTCCTTCAAAATAGGCTTTGAGTGGGGAATTTTTGATGTTCCATGTGAAAGTTATGCCCAGTCAAAGTTGGGTTGACTTTCTCTTAAAGAAACCCTAATTTGAACCTTTTTGTATTTGTTCATCTCTGAGTTTCTATTAATGGAATCATGATCAAGCTTTGATCCAATGATGGATATGCACCTCTATACTTGAGGTTTGACCAATGATCATAGGTTTAAATCATGCTTTGATTGTAGTTGACCTTTAGGTTTGGATCAGTTGACTGTGGATCTTGGGATTGCTTGGGCAGATAACCTTTGGAGTTGTGCCTTGACTTTTGCCATGGAGTTGCATTAGATCACTATAAACCATATACCTTTGATTGAGAGCCCTATCTTATTGATTCTCCTAAGAGGATCTCAAACCCTGGCTTTAAGGGACTTTTGCTCAAGAGAATGACTTAATGAATCTCCTGAGCTTTTGAGTGATTATGACTATACTATGGAAGGCAAATTTTGGGGGTATGACAGCTGCCCCTATTTAATTACCTTTGATTGAATGGCGTGAGAATACGCAGTTCTCACGTCCTTTGATCGAAGAGTTATTAAATAATTGAAGACCCCTTGAATTTGCCTTGTACCTGGTAGTGGAGAAGAATGCCTTGTTAAAGTAGTTACCTTGCTATGGCGCTAGCAGGGGTTTGCAGTTTGTGGGTAACTCACTTACTATAGTCATAGTAAGTCGTCGCGGTTGGTATACCCACTCCCTATCGTAGTTTGAGTAAGCTTGTCGTAGATGGCCTGACCCACTTACTATCGTAAGTCGTCGCGGTCGATCATGTTGCTCACTATCGTAGTTGGAACAAGTTCATGGTGTGGCTCACTTACCATAGCTCTAGTAAGTCGTCGCAATTAGCCATACCTCGTTGCTTTCGTAGTTGGAGTGAGTTCGTCGTAGATGGTATGACCTACTTACTATCGTAAGTCGTCGCGGTCGGTCATACTGCTCACTATCGTAGTTGGAGTAAGCTTATCGTAGATGGTGTGGCCCACTTACCATTGTAAGTCGTCGCGGTTAGCCATACCTGCTTACTATCGCAGTTGGAGTGAGTTTATCGTAGGTGGTAAGGTCCACTTACTATTTAGTAAGTCGTCGCGGTTGACCGTACCTACTCACTATCGTAGTTGGAGTAAGCTTATCGTAGATGGTGTGGCCCACTTACCATTGTAAGTCGTCGTGGTCGGTCATACCTGCTTACTATCGTAGTTTGAGTGAGTTTATCGTAGATGGTTTGACCCACTTACTATCGTAAGTCGTCGTGGTCGGTCATACCACTCACTATCGTAGCTGGGTTAACCCCAAAAGGATTACTGGTCTTGATGCGGGCGAGTTACCTGTATAAAAGGTTACCTTGCAAATGCGTATGCTCATGACTTTGTTATTTGTATAATGAATGTTTGTATGTGAATGTAGTACATGTGAATGTTTTTTGTGTAAATGCGGTGTGTATGAATGTTTATGCAAGTGAATATGTAAGTATGATGACTTTGAGGCACTATCTTTTGTCACCCATTGGAATTTGTTTAAGATCTTTCGAGAAACTTTGCGGGTCTCGACTTAGATCGCCCGAGGCTAGTATATTGAAATATGGCGGTATTTTTAGGGTTATCATATCATCAGGCGTATATTGGCTGCCGGAGATGTCGTGGTTTTATCCCCTTTTATTTCAGTCTAATGATTTGTAAGTTTCTTGTTTTAAGTTCGAAGTTTAAAGTTTATGAGAAATAAATTATTCTTTGCACTTGGTATTGAAATGACAAGAGATGCAGTGTGAAAGGGAAAAGCTTTTATTGATTATTGCCTTAAATTGGCGAATGTACAAAAGGTATGAAAGAAAGAAAAATGACAAATAGAAATGACATTAATACTGCTGTTGCTCTTTTGCTATCGAGGGCCCCAATAATCCTTTGACTTTGGAAGTTGACGATTGCTCGATTTCCTATCCTTTACGAATTGTCTTGGGCTCATAGCTTGGAATCCTGCCTCTGCTAGGCGTAGTACTTCTTGACTGCGTCTGAATTAATTGGATGTGGTAACTCGTCCCCATCCATGGTAGCGAGGACGAGTGCTCCTCCTGAGAACACTGTTTTTATGACATATGGACCTTCGTAGTTGGGTGTCCATTTTCCTCGGGCATCAAGTCGGGGTAGTAAGATTTTCTTGAGAACTAGGTCCCCTTCTTTGTAGGTTCGAGGGCGGACCTTCTTGTCGAATGCCTTTTTCATTCTCTTCTGATAGAGTTGCCCATGGCACAAAGCCGTCAGTCGCTTTTCTTCAATGAGATTGAGCTGATCAAAACGGGTTTTTACCCATTCCGACTCTTAATGATGGAATCTCCACTACGATGGGGAGGACTGCTTCCATACCATATACCAGAGAGAAAGGGGTTGCCCCTGTGGATGTGCGTACTGAAGTTCTATAACCGTGCAAGGCGAAGGGAAGCATTTCATGCCAATCCTTGTATGTCTTCACCATCCTCTGTATTATCTTCTTGATGTTTTTGTTTGCGGCCTCAACAGCGCCATTCATCTTAGGCCTGTATGGTGAAGAATTATGGTGTTCAATTTTGAATTCTTCGCACAATTCCTTCATCATGTTATTGTTCAGGTTCGACCCATTGTCAGTAATGATCCGGCTTGGAATACCATATCGAAAAATGAGGTTATGTTTGATGAACCGGGTAACCACTTGTCTTGTTACATTAGTGTAGGAAGCAGCTTCGACCCACTTAGTGAAATAGTCGATGGCCACCAATATGAATCGGTGTCCATTAGAGGCTTTGGGTTCGATCATTCCTATTATATCAATTCCCCACATTGCAAATGGCCATGGTGAGCTTAGTACATTCAGTGGATTTGGTGGTACGTGTACCTTGTCAGCATATATTTGGCATTTATGACATGTTCTTGCGTGTTGGAAACAATCAGCTTCCATGGTTAACCAATAGTAACCTGCTCTTAATATCTTTCTCACCATTGAATGTCCATTTGCATGAGTCCCAAAGGTTCCTTCATGGACCTCCTTGATGATCTCTTTGGCCTCATTCTTATCCACACACCTTAGTAACACCGAATCGTAGTTTCGCTTGTATAGGACATTACCGTTTAGGAAGAACTTAGATGCCAATCTTCTTAGCGTCTTTTTGTCAATTGTGGAGGCATTTTCTGGGTATTCTTGTTTCTCCAGGTATTCCCTAATATCATGGTACCAGGGTTTGTCATCAGCCTGTTTCTCGATCGTAAGGCAGTAGGCTGGTTCATCAAAGTGTTTGACCGTTATCCGAGGTTCATGATTTGGCCATGTTACTTTAAACATAGAGGAAAGTGTTGCCAGTGCGTCGGACATTTGATTTTCTTCCCTCGGGATATGGTTAAAAGTGATGGTCTCAAACTCAGCCATTAGTTCCAGTATGAGGTCTCGGTATGGGATTAGCTTTGCATCTCGCGTATCCCATTCTTTATTGACTTGGCGGATTACCAACGCTGAATCCCCATATACCTCGAGTAATTTAATCCTTAGATCGATCGCGGCTTCTAGACCCAATATGCACGCTTCGTATTCTGCGATATTGTTGGTACAGTCGAAACATAATCTTGCAGTGAAGGGTATGTGACGATTGTCAGGGGATGTCAAGACTGCCCCTATGCCATGTCCTAGTGCGTTTGAGGCTCCATCGAACATAAGCGTCCACATCAATCCTGGTTCGGGTCCTTCCTCGGGTCCAGGTATTTCATAGTCTCTTACTAGCATAATGTCCTCATCGGGGAAGTCGAATTTCATAGACTGATATTCTTCGATGGGCTTATGAGCTAGATGTTCTGCCAGTACACTCCCTTTTATTGCCTTTTCCGTGACATATTGAATGTCGTATTCTGACAGCAGCATTTTCCATCTAGCGATTCTTCCTGTAAGAGCCTGTTTTTTGAACACGTATTTCAGAGGATCCATCCTCGATATTAACCATGTGGAATGGTTCAGCATATATTGCCTTAGACGTTTGGAGGCCCATGCTAGGGCGCAACATGTCTTTTCCAACGGTGAATATCGAGATTCGCAATCGGTGAATTTCTTGCTAAGATAGTAAATAACGTGTTCTTTCCTGCCAGTTTCGTCATGCTGCCCCAGTACACATCCCATAGACCTTTCGAGGACGGTGAGATACATGATCAAAGGTCTTCCTGATACGGGAGGCACTAGTATTGGTGGCTCTTGTAAATAACGCTTTATGGTTTCGAAAGCTACTTGGCAATTGTCGTTCCACTTGATTGGTTGATCTTTTCTTAGTAATTTGAATATGGGCTCACACGTAGCAGTTAAGTGTGAGATGAACCTTGAGATATAGTTCAAACGCCCTAAGAAACCACGAACCTCTTTTTCTGTCTGTAGCAACCTGCCTAAAATTAAAGGTTTTAGAGTCGCCACCTATTCTGAAGGGCGAATAGGAAACCCTACGCAGATATGAGATTCAGGGTAAGTTATTATAATCAGGTTGAGGGAAGGTGTTAGGCACCCTCAACCCTTTCCTAAATGCTAACATTTAAAGATAAAGATTTATGGCAAAAAATAAGGTTTATAGCTAATGAAATGAAAAAGGCAAAAATTAAGGTTTAAAACTGAATTGAGATTTTTAGGGGGGGAGACTCGCCTTGTTACCAAGTGCCTACGTACCTCCTTATGGAGGATCAGAGTCAACGTAGTTCGGGCACAGGGTTGTACGCCTTAGAATTGATTATGAAGGTGTTTGGAGGCTTTTTGAATGGCCTATCGTATTTTGAATTTGATTTGAAAGGCTTTTTGAATTGCCTAATTGAGAAGGATGAAAATCCGTAGTATTGTGGTTTAGTGTATTTTGAATGTTTTGGGCGTACAACCCTGATTTGATATGTCACCGTTAGATGCGATGACCAATAGATTTGGTCAGTATAGATAACGGATTAAGGGCATTGCTGATTGCTCAGATCGATAGATTGATCGTCGCGGGCAGCAAATTGAAATGTATTTTTTATTTTATGTATTATTCAGATATTTGATCAGTACGACATAGAGAGTCGACTAATTCGAAGGCGGGATGAAATAGATATTCATCCGCCATTTATCCGTTAGAGGGGAAGTTAGAATCGATTATTTTTATTATTTTTATCTCTCGTCTAATGCGACTAATAGATTTAGTCGGGTCGAGGAGAGAATTAATCGAAGGTTAATGGGATCGGGGCAAACCCTAATACTTATAACCTTTATAGGGTTTTTTTTTGTGATTTTTAAATAATTAATATAAAATTAATTAACTCAATTAAGTCGAATAATCGACATAATTGAATAATCGGGATGATCCTAAATCCTAATTTAATTATATTCTAATCCTAATTTTTATGAATTTACTACACCAAATGAAATTATCTATTAACTAATCTAAACAAATAAATAATACAATAAACAAAAATTGTATATAAAAGAATAAAAAAACTGGCAATTATCCTGTGCGGTGGCTCTGTGAACGTCCATGGTGTAACCGCATCCTTAGAGACGTCCGATCAAGCGCTGGTAAGATCCAATGGCTTCAGCACGTAGGTGTATCCCAGTATGCGTGGAGGTGCATGTACCAGATCTGCAAACAAACCAAGGAAAAATAAAATAACCTTGGGCAGACTCGAACCCAGGTTTTGAACATCATTAGACTTCTCCTCTTGCCAACGCGCCATGCACCACTTGATGTTATTGAACCGAAGTATAACTTATATAAAAAATATAACTACGTAAAAACTTTTAAAACAAAATCCAGCGCCTTTCTACAGTCCTTCTTCTTCGTGGATTCTTTAGACAAACACACACAGACCTTTACCTACCATTGCCAACCGTCTCTATAGAAAGAACAAACGTGAAATCTTATACACATCTCGAAAATCAATTTCGCGGCCATGGCTAAACTCTTCTCTTCACACCGAGTCTATTGGTAGCGTTTTCATTGGCCAATTTTTCCTGCAAAAAGAATCCCTAATATGGGAGCTCGGAAACCTAACAATGGTGGACCTCTACACCTGCACTTAAACACCAATTAAACAGCCCAGGAAGCTTACAAACATCATTACGAATGCAAATATATAATCATAATCAATTTATAGTGCCTATATTGCGAGAATCGAATCAAACTTTTTGGCCAAAACCGTGATCCTGTTATGGCGATTCTGGGCGGTGGAGATGATTTGTGATGATCGAAACGGCTTCAGTGAACACCCAGGAAGATGATTCAAACCTTTAAACACCCTGAATTCGTATGCAACCTGGAAAACGAATCTTGTACTTTTTTGAGTTTTGGTGAGTCCGGTTTTTTAGTTCTTGGAGGCCGAAAAACAAACTCCTCCCTCTGTATGCAATTCTTCTTTTCTTTTATATGATCCAATTAGGTCAAGAAAATTCAATACCAATCTTTTGTAATTGAAGAATTAAGATTTTATTTGATATGGATTCTAAACATGCCATTCTTGTTCTTTCACGTTTCTTTTCTTTGCCCTTTGGACAACAAATCTTTCCTTTTTTTTCTTTTTTTTTATTTGTTTATTTATTTTTACAATCTAATAATAATAATAATTCATAATAATAGTAAATAACACTATATATAATTACTAAAATCTAATAAAAATAATAAACCTAATTAATCCTAATACTAATCCTATTAATATTTCTAATAATGTTAAGATTAATAAAAAATAATAACAATAATCGAAACAAATGTTGATAAAACCCATAATACCCCTAAACAATGATAAAACCTTTGTAATAGTCGGGCCCAACATTTGGGTCTTAAACATCTGTTACTTACGCCATTGTTTTAACTCAACCTGGTTTATAAGAGAGCGGGTTTGACAATAGAAATGTCAAACCCCATGACTCTTAATTTTGACTCTTGATAGGTTAAGAGACGTAGATCTGATCAGGCAAATTTTGGGGTATGACAGCTGCCCCTGTTCAATCTTCTTAAACCTGAAGAATCGGATAGACACGTCTGCCTATCGTGATCTAAGGGTAGAAGATGATTGGACACTGAGAATGCCCCGAAATTTGCATTTGTTGGGAAGAAGTTATGTGGGAGATGGGCTTAAAGATGCCATCCAGGGTAAATACCCCTCTTTTCTCAATTGGTAGCGTGACAGCAGTTGCGATCTCCAGTGCTTGGAACGAAGTCTCTAATGCCTTTTCTCCAGCTTCGATGTATCAGTACGAGTCCAGATTGCTGACAAATATGTCCTCCTCCCCATTGACGGTCACTATAGAGTTTCCATCCACAAATTTTACTTTCTGATGCAGAGTATAGGTAACTGCCCCAGCAGCATGGATCCAGGGACGTCCCAATAAGCAGGTATACGCAGGTTCAATCTCCATTACTTGGAAATTGATGCAGAATATGTGGGGACCAACTACTATGGGGAGATCCACCTCTCCGAACACTGGACTTTGTGACCCATCGAAGGCTTTGACCACCAGGCGACTTGGTCTAACTACCAAACCTTCCAAGGCTATTTTGTCGAGAGTGGCCTTTGGCATCACGTTTAATGATGACCCTGTGTCAATTAGAACCCTAGACAGATGAGCTTTCTCACATTGTATGGAGATATGCAGGGCTTTGTTATGCTCTTTCCCTTGTGAGGGTAGCTCATGTTCGCTAAAACTTAAACATGCCCCAGCAGTAAGATTAGCCACCATTCCATCAAGTTGATTTACAGTGATGTCCTTAGCTACGTGGGCAGCGCTCAAGATCTTCATCAAGGTGTCTTGGTGTTTTTCTGAATGTATTAGCAGCCAGAGGAGTGAGATCCTGGACGGAGTTTGGTGCAACTGGTCCACTACTTTATAATCACTTTTCTTGATTAACGCCAAAAACTCCTCAGCATCTTTGTTAGTGGTCTCTTTGTCCTTGGGTGCGCCTTTTTCAGTCGGGACCACAGTAGCTTGATCACTTGCTTTTGCTAGGTTCTCATTTGGTTTTGCAGTATTGAATATGCGACCACTACGAGTCATGCCCCCAGGCCCAACGATGTTTGTCACATCGGTATTAGTATTAGACTCATATTCCCAAGGGACCGCTTTCATTTTGTCCACAGGATATGGATCTCTGACTGGGATGATCCTGGTGTATACCTGCGTAGGTATCAGCAACGGTGCCTTGGCGCAGGGAATGATTAACGTCTTCCTTGCCCCTTGCCTAGGTATTATCAATGGTTCATTCCTCTCCAGCATGGCCACATATTCCTCTTCGGGATGTTCCTTAAATTGAATTACCCCTTGATCCACAAGTCTTTGCAGGGTTTTCTTAAAGGCTTCGTTATGTTCTAGGATGAACCCCTTTGCAAGTAGATACCTCTTAAGGGCATCTATGGGGGAGCTCCGTTGTTGAACAAACTCTTGCTCAGTGACTACCTCTATTGCATTGACTGTGCCATCATGGCGAGGCATGGGATTTGTCTTCACGTTAGGTTTGTCAAAAGCAATTGCCCCTGACTCTATTAGGTCTTGAACCTTGTGTCTAAAAGCCCAGCATTTTTCTAATGTGTGTCTGGGAGAATTGGCGTGAAATTCACACCTTTCATTAGGGTTGAACTTGGGTGAAACCTTTCCTGGAGGCGGAGGTGGCATAGGCCTGAGTTCTACCAATGACTCGCTCAGCAGGTATTTTAGTATTTAGCTTCTGGAAGTGGGCAAAGGGTCAAATTTCCTCGGAGGGCCTTGGAATCTGCTTTGTTGAGGTGGGTATGTCGTAGGAGGTCTAAACTCTTGGTGCACTACTGCATTGGTCTCCCCTTCCTTCTTTTTAGCGAAGGTTGAGGTGGGCCTCTTTGAGTGATAAGAGTTAGGTGATGTTCCTTGTATTTTCCCATTTTTGATTCCGTCCTCAATTCTTTCTCCGATAACCACTAGATCTGAGAATCCCGAAGATACACTTCCAATCATCTTATCTTAGTATGGTCCTTGCAGAGTTCTCATAAACATGTCAACCAGCTCCTTTTCCAATAATGGAGGTTGGACTCGGGACACCATTTCTCGCCATCTTTGGGCGTATTCCTTGAATGATTCTTCCTTTTTCTGAGATAAATTTTGCAGTTGCATCCGATTGGGTGCCATATCCAGATTGTACTTGTATTGCTTTAGGAACGTATTAGCAAGGTCGTTCTAGCTTCTGATATGTGTTTTTTCCAATTGCATGTACCACTCTACAGATGCCCCACTCAGACTGTCTTGGAAGAAATGCATCATTAGCTTTTGGTCATTGGCATAAGCAGCCATCTTCCTGACGTACATGCGTAGATGACTCCTAGGGCATGTAAGTCCTTTGTATTTCTCGAAGTTGGGTACCTTGAATTTATGAGGAATAGTCAAATCTGGCACCAAGCTCATTTAGTAGGTATCCACATCAAAGACATCGTATCCTTCTACTGCCTTCAGCCTTTCTTCCAGCGCCTTGATTTGTCCATTATTTCTAGCACTTTCCTCAGAATCAGCTTGGGTTTGCTTATGTTGGGGTTCCTGATTTGTCTCATCCACCTCACCATATTGTAAATCCACATAATCCTCATCCTTAGGCGGATTGTTAGCAGGAATGCGAACAGTGCGGGGCGCCCCCTCCTTCTGAGTGACAGGAATGAATCCTTCATGGGAAGCTTCTCCCTCCTCATGGGTTTTGGTAACTCTCTTTGATGAGTGGGCGTTTGACTTATGAGGGTCAAAGCCTCGAACGAATCCTAACAGCGGGTTGCCGTCGTTTGGCATTTCTTCATACCGATTCCGAACTTCCCTAGCCCTTTCCTGTTCATCCTTAATGTCCTTCATGAAACTCAACATTTGAGCCATTCCTCCCTTAATCTCATCCACAGTACCTTTCAACTGGGTCACTTCTTCGCGAAGGGCGGCTTGATTCTGCTCTAGTTGTTCCATTGCTTTCTTCTTTTGAGATCTTGTCTGGATTAGCGGTTGAGTAGCAATGGTGTGACTGGAGATAAAGATAGTTTTTTTTCTTAATGCCTTGAAATTAAATATGATATGCATGATATGAATGTTATGATTATGCAATGTTCACGTCTTATCCACATTATTATAATATACACATATATTTATATACTATTTTTATTCTCCCTTTTTTCTTTATACATGTACATTTTTCTCTCTTTTTTTTTTTATACATATGTAATATTTTTTTATACATATGTACTATTTTTCTTTTTTTTTATACATGTATATATATATATATTTTTTTTTTAGGGAAATAATCTTTTGGTGAATATTATAGAAACAATGAGTAACGGAAAAGAAACGCACCTTATTATTAAAAGGAAAATACTAACTCCATTGTTGGTTCACAGAATAGAAATTGAAATTGAAAATTAAAATACTTGAAACAAAACAAAAAGCGACAATGAAAATAGAATAAGACTAAGAACGCCTTTGGATGTCTTCTTTGAACTTGTCCACCATGTCCCTACAAAGCTCCATGAACTTCTTGACTTCTTTAGGAAGGATAACAAGAGATGATTCCGCCTTTGCCAAACTCTTTGGAATGTCTAGGATTAAGTCATTGCACAAATAAACCAGCTTATCATAATTATCACGGCATTTTTCGTAGTCTTCAAGCATCTTGGGAACCATGCTCACATGCTCATAAGTGTCGCACGCTCGCGAAAATGAACAGAGTTGCCACCAATATATTTATCCCAAAGAGGGAAAGGAATATCAGAAAACCTAAGATGGATAAGAACGAGGTCTTTCGACCAGAGATAAGGTACGGGAGTCGGTTACGCAAGGGGAAGGTACTAGCACCCCTCACGCCCATCGTACTCGATGGTATCCACCTATGTTTGTTGCTATCTAAAGGGTGTATAAATCTAAAGCTTAATGCAAATGAATGAAAAAGAAACACGGGGAAAATAAGGTTTATAAATAGTTGTGCTCGTTCAAGCCCCGCGACTTGATGCCTACGTATCCCTTTCGGGAATCAGAGCGCCGTAGTTCGACTCTTTAATTTTTGTTTGTTTTTGTGTTTTTTAGTGAACGACGTTACATTCGCACTCCGCTGCTCGACCTCTGGAGTCTTAAGCTGGGAATGGAGCGGAAGTAACGTGTCCGATTAGGAGAAAGAATGCCCTGAAGGCAAGAGAAAGAATGCCTCTGAGGCAAGAGATGAAGAAGAGATTTTGAGCGTTTCGAGGAAATCCCTTAAGCAAGGGAAACTCGAGTTGCTCTTTGGTTTGTTTTTTTTTAGAGTGGGAACTTACGCCGGAATGGAACCCTTAAGCAAGGGAGCTCCAAGCACTCGAACATCCCTTAAGCAAGGGAAGTTACAAGCTTCCATTCCCTTTTTATTAGTCAAACATTTATTAGTCATTTTTTAGGTGTTTTCTTGGTATTTTTTATGGGAAATTTATTTGGATATTGTTAGGTGTTTTAAAGTTGAAAAGGAAAAGAAACTAACCTAAGTATGAAGGGAATTTCTACCTAATGTTGTCATGGCTTCTACCTAAGGTTAGGAGAAAGAGATACATGAAAATTAAGGCAAGATTAGAAGTCAAAATTGAGAGTGATAATGGTGCAAAATTACACACAAGCATGAAATAGCAAGTCAAAAATATAGTACAAAAAGTGGACTAAAATACTATTATTTTTGTTGGTTTTGTGAAGAAAATTTGATTAGAAATTAAAAGAAAATTAGACTAAACTAACATCTTTTCGGTGATTATTTTTGTATGTCAAAATTTGTATTAATGTCTCAAAATGATTAGTGAAAATTAACAATTAAATTTGCTTAAGAGATATTAGTAAAAACTAATTAAATCTAAAATTGGAAAATAGAGAAATAGGGGGTGCAAAGCTGATTAAGGGTGCCCATAGTACCTGGGCGCAGGCCCCTGGAGGCAGGCCCAAAGAGGCTTTTTTTGTTCACAGATTTTCTTAGCCAAAAACATGTAGCACCGGGCCTTAGGGAGTTTGAATCAGCATTGGCCCAAGATATTGGTTTTGTTGCAGATTTTGTTATTACCAAAAATGAAGGTGTACGGGCTTATGGGAGGCGTGATTAGCAGCTTCGGCCCAAGTACATTATGGAGACTTCTTGAGTTTCTTATCAGACAAATAAAACAAAAAGAAAGAATGGAAAAATAGAAAGAGGAACACGAGTTAAATTAGGGTTCATACCTCTCACTCGAATTCTTCTCTCTCAAGGCGGCGCGGCGGTGGTGGTTGATTCCGCTTCCGATTCAAACGCGACAGTAAGCTCTCTTCGTCTCCGATTCGACTCAACACCCGTTTTCAACCTTGATTCAATCTGACGAAACTTCTCCGCTTTTCTCCGATTCAACTTTTCTGACGAAACTAAGTCCAATCGCCGCCGTCTCTCTTGAATATCCGATCGGAAGTCTGGTGTTTCTTCAAATTTGATGAAGATGAAGAAAGATTCAGAGAGGTTCTTCGATAAGTCGGGTAAGATTCACTCGTTCCTCTTCTGCTTCTTCTTCTTCTTGATTCTGAAACTCTGAGAGTTGTTATTGATGATTCAGGCGGAATGATGAAGGTGAGGCGATGAGAGATGCAGAGAGTTGATGAAGATTCTTGACGATGACGAAGTGGTATGGAAGGTCGGTGATTGAGATGGTGAAAGACGAGGCTTGAAGATGAATGGAAGAGATTGAATGAGGGAGATAGTGGTTTATGAGTGTCGAGGGAAGAAGAAGAAGATGAAGGTAAAGAATGGTGGATGAATCGATGGTTGAGTGGAAGAATTTGTGTGGAAATGGAAGCGTAGAAGAAGCTGAGAGTGAAGGATTGTGGAAGAAGATTTTGAGGCTCTACCCTTCTTCCTTCAAAGTCTGCAAGCGAGACAATGATGAAGACTGATAGTGCTTTTTTTTGATCCCCATTGTAGGTGGGTGAAGCTGGCTATTTATAGGAGCAATCATTGGGTGATCATTAGGAATCCTTAGATGTGGGACTCAGCATCATAGCTTGCAAGGTATTTTTTCAGTTTCTTGAATGTGGGACTTGCATTTGGTTTCTGATTTTTCTGGTTTTCTGTTAGTTATTTAGGATGGTTCTTTTTTGGGTTAGTTACAAGTTATGTAGGCTGCTGGAAATTCTGTGGAATGGTTAGGTTAGGGCTATGAATTTTGTTTTGGTGGTTTATTGATAGAATGCTGAGCTAGTAGGTACTGCAGGCTATAGGATGCTTATTGAATGCTGCAGGGGATATGGATGTAGTGTGAAGTATAATATGGCTGAGTGATTTATGAATGCTGCAGTTTTATTATTTTGAACAGGGCTGAGTGTTGGATGATAAATGGTTAGGAGTGGTTTTGAATTATGCAGACTGAATTGATTTATTTTGGATTTTGTTGCAGGGGCAGTTTTGGGTGAGCTGAATGGATGGTGGTGCTGAATATTGGAAAGCAGTTGCGTATAGGTTTAATAATTAGGAACTATTTGAATGCTGTAGGGGAATGATGATGTATGTTTATGAGTTTGGTTAAATTGTGAGAGCTGGGTTTGTTTTATGTTATGTCGCAGGCATGGTTAGAGAATGAAGATGTGGAAACCTTGAAGAACTTGAAGAATGAAGGGATCTTGGAGCTGCGTTATAGATTTAGCTTCCTGTTATGTAGACTTTAGACACAGCTTGTATGTAATAATGGGATTGTATTGTAGTGATAATAAAGATTGTTTTCTCTCTTGTATACTTTTTCTAAATAATGGACTGAATTTTCTTTGTAGTTGTAATGGCTTGAATGGCAAATGATATATGGATTTCCAAATAAAATTTGAATGATCCTTTTCCTCCATTTGTATTGAATGAGAGCTATAGAATAACCACTTGCCAAAATGGCCCAAAATAATACTAATCGGTCAACTAAAAAGTCAACCTTCCCAACTTGATTTTTTTTTTTTAAACCAAAAGCCAACTTATATAAGCCTCTTTTTCTTGCAATGACATAGCAATGGGGACCCAATATTTGACCTTGTAGGGAAATAAACCCTAATTCATATTCTTCAAAACTCTACTTCCATAGTTCAATTCTCAAGAATTCAAATAAGTCAAACTTGAAATAGAAGCCCCAATTTTTAGGTCCTCGATCCTAATGTCAGGTTTATTCACTAATGATGCATGGTGAGTTAGATGACCTAAATGAATGAAATTATGAGATGCATAAGCCAATTAGAAGTTAAATCAGGTGGGCAAATTTTGGGGTGCAACAGCTGCCCCTATTTAATCGTCTTAAACCTGAAAGTGAGATTGGCGCTGACCTTTCGAACATTCAAGGTAGAAGAAGATTAAATATCAAGAGAACCTGAAAATTTGCCTGATGAGAAATAAGATCCACTGGGGAAGAAAGGATGTTAATTCCACTGGGGAAGAATGTATCAACTCTGGATTGACAAAATTAACTCTGGGTTAGAAATGGAATAGAATCCGACTCTGGGTTGGAAAAGACAAGTGGGTCGACTCTGGGTCAAAGAATAAAGGGAAGTCAACTCTGGGTTAGATAAAAGATAAACATCGATTATGGATCGAGAAGGGAAAGAAGAACATCAACTCTGGGTCGAAGATAAGATGAGGATATCAACTCTGGGTTGAGAAAAGGAAAGAAGAACAATTAGGGATGATCGTCAACTCTGGGTTGAGAAGAAAATAAAGAAAGAAAATCGTCAACTCTGAGTTGAGGAAAAAATCAGGAAAGAAGATTGTCAACTCTGGGTTGAGTAAGAGAGGTAAGAGATAACTATCAACTCTGGGTTGAAAGGGAAAAGAAACAAGACAACCATCAACTCTGGGTTGAGTGGGAAAAAGGATAGGGGATCAACTCTGGGTTGAATAAAAGATGACTATCAACTCTGGGTCGAATGGGAAAAAGACAAGAATCAACTCTGGGTTGAAATAAAAGGTGACCGTCAACTCTGGGTGAGTGGGAACAAGACTACCATCAACTCTGGGTTGAGTGGGAAAAAGATAAGCATCAACTCTGGGTTGAATAAAAGACAAACATCAACTCTGGGTTGAATAAAAGGGGACCATCAACTCTGGGTGAGTGGGAAAGAAACAAGAATCAACTCTGGGTTGAATAAAAGGTAACCGTCAACTCTGGGTGAGTGGGAAAAAGATAAGCGTCAACTCTGGGTTGAATAAAAGGTGACCGTCAACTCTGGGTGAGTGGGAAGATCAAAAGGTAACCGTCAACTCTGGGTTGAGTGGGAAGATCAAAAGGATAAGCATCAACTCTGGGTTGAAAAAAAAGTGACCGTCAACTCTGGGTGAGTGGGAAAAGGATAACCATCAACTCTGGGTTGAAAAGACAAACATCAACTCTGAGTTGAATAAAGGGTGACCGTCAACTCTGGGTGAGTGGGAAGATCAAAAGGATAAGCATCAACTCTGGGTTGAAAAAAAAAAGTGACCGTCAACTCTGGGTGAGTGGGAAAAGGATAACCATCAACTCTGGGTTGAAAAGACAAACATCAACTCTGAGTTGAATAAAGGGTGACCGTCAACTCTGGGTGAGTGGGAAAAAGTAATTAACTCGGGGTTAAAAGATGAAAGGAAGGTCAACTCTAGGTCGAACACAAAGACACCAACTCTGGGTTGAAGCAAGATAAACATGATAGACTTGAGGAGATGACACCACGATGGTAACTCTGAGTGCCCCAGTGGAATATCAATTGATTGCTTGTAGAGAACCCATCTGATGAGTAACTTGGCTTATGCTTCACATGCAAATGTTTGATTTATTTGTGCACTTCTGGAAATGCAATGCAAGGGATTCTATATGCAGTGTACTGATGCATTGTTCAGGGTTTCTGCTTTGATGTGGAATAGATTAGGTGGAGTTTTGAAACTCTGCTTGATTCAAGATGGGGTGGATGTCCCTGCTTTGTTGATGATCGGATCATGCGGGTGAAATGATAATGAAAATGCAATGATATGCATGATGATTGTATGATTATGAGTGCAATGATTGTCTCCAAGATACCAGGAATGGATGGAGGATTCCCTGCAGGGAGGTTGTTGCTTGAAGGATAGAACTTGTGAAGGTGAGGTGTTTAGTTTGACTCCTCGACACTTGTCCTGATATCTGACACTTGCTTGGGGATGAAAAAGGAATTGTCACTAGCTTGCCCCAGCTTGTATGACCTTTTGAGATAGAATTTTGACATGCTTGAATCATGGAGATGTGCAATGGTCTGCCCCAGATTGAAAGGAACTCTTCCACCTAATGGATGCTTCAGGTATTTGCTCAGTGGATGACCAACCTTTGCTTTTGTAAGATTGCTCGATGGAATTTCAATGTTGAACTTTCCTTGGTATCAAGTACTTACTTTCAAGTTAGAGACAATTCTATTTTGAAAAGGATAATGAGAATGCAATGCACATGTTAATCTCAAGGAAAAGTTTTATTTGTCAAAATGTTGTACTGATACTAACACAAAAGACACAGCAACATTAGGAGTCAGTTTGACATGATTTTACAGTTTGTATGCTTTCGGAACAAACCCTACTTCAATTAGGACTTTTGAGGGTTGTAACGTGGCCGGGTTCACGGTTTGAGAAACAAAGGATAAAGGCTCAAATTCTACTTAACCCACCCCTTCTTCGTGATGTTCTCCAGTCATACGTTCAGTTAGTTTGACACGAGTGTTCACCTTTCAGGAAGGATTGTGATGGATGAGGATCCTTTATGGCTTTGATGGAGGTGGCAGTCACCCTTTGGTTCTTTTGTTGATGGTCACAACAACTTGTCCCTTGGAGTATTTTTCTTTTTCTTTGTCTTTTGCTTTCCTTAACTTTTGCCTGGACAAAAAGTTTCTCTTGATTTTGGTTTCCGTTGTCCAGCGGGATATGCCCTAAATTTTGCCTAAGTCATTTGCTTCAAATCTTTTCCTTTTTTCTTTTTTTTTGACTTAGCGGGCTATTGTTTCTTTCTTTTTTTTTATGATGATTCATAACTTTCTTTTATTCTTTTTTGTCTCGTTCGGGAACAAGTTGTATGACTTTGGTGATTGACTTGACGAAAAGGTTGTGACTGCCTTCTTCTTAGTGAGTGGGAGACATCCATTGTGGATAGTGATCTTCCTCTTTTGTGAGATATGAGATATGGTTGATCCTCTGGTGGAATACCTGAAAGTTGAACGCTCGGTCGCACTAACTGAAGACTACCCTGCCCCTGGTTAAGATTGGGGGTTTTGTATTTTTGAAAAGAAACTACTACTCCTTAGGCTCAAAGGGGTTGACGAGGGTTTCACTCCCTTATAACTCCGGTGTTTGAGGATAGAAACAATGCCTGTACATCATCAGCAGGATCTTGTTCCAAAAGCATACAATTAGTGATTCATGTGTTTTTGATTTTTCATCATTCTCCCTTTTTTAGTTGCTTAAGACAAATGAGTGTAGTATCAATGAACATAATGACAAAGATGAAATGATTTGAGAAAAACATGTATATTACATTTTTATTTATTCAAACAGAATGAGTTTCTTACAATGGATAGTACTTGATAACAACAAAAGTAGTACAATTGAAAATACAAAAGAAATCTATACAATGGCAAGTTTGGCCTTATTCTAATGCAAATGAAATGTTTTCTGACAAACATAAGAGTCTTCACGTTCCACTGGTGGAAGCTCCCTTGTGAGGTGGCATGGGATTGTTGACCACATTAGGTGTCGCAGGTGTGAATGTAATCTCCTTTGCATCAAGCAGATCCTGAACCTTGTCTTTGAGAACTCTGCACTCTTCAGTGGTGTGACCAGATCCTCCAGAGTGGAATTCACACTTGGCATTAATCTTGTAATTTGGAGGGAGAGGATCAGGAGGAGGCCTCGCTTCAGCTAATTGAATCAGCTTTTGATCAAGCAAGGCGGCGAGAAGTTGGCTATAGGTCATTGGTACACGATCATACACCCTTTTTGGCCTATTCTGTCTCTGTTGACCTTGTCTCTGTTGATAACCTTGTTGTTGTTGAACATATTGCTGATACGGAACCCAAGGTTGTTGACCAACAGGTGCCACATAAGCTTGAGGAGCGGCGGCGTTCACTTGATAGTAGGGAGCTTGATCTTGAGCAGAAGCAGCACTAGTCTCACCTTCTTTCTTTTTGATGAAATTACCTTGAGGTTTTTTGTACCCATATGGATTAGCAGCAGTAGCATTGGCGGGATTCTGGATCTTACCAATTTTCAAGCCATTCTCAATTCTTTCACCAATCCTAACTAGATCGGAGAAGCCAGAAGAAACACTACCCACCATCCTTTCATAGTAATGTCCTTGAAGAGTGTTCATGAACATATCAACCAGCTCGGATTCAGAAAGTGGTGGATTAACTTGAGCAGCCATTTCTCTCCACCTTTGGGCATATTCTTTGAATGTCTCATTGGTTCTTTGCACTTGATTCTGCAGTTGCAACCTAGTCGGTGCCATGTCAATATTGTATTGATATTGCTTGAGAAAGGCATCAGACAAATCCTTCCAAGATCGGATCCTATTACGCTCCAGGTTCATATACCAGTTCAAAGATGCCCCAGACAAGCTATCTTGAAAGCAATGGATGAGTAATGAGTCATTGTGGATGTGAGAAGCCATCTTACGACAATACATGATGATATGGCTCTTCGGACAGCTCAAACCCTTGTACTTCTGGAAGTCGGGAGTCTTGAACTTGGGAGGGACAACCAGATTAGGAACTAGGCACATCTCTTCAGCATCCATTCCATAGGCACTAAAACCTTCAATAGCTCGAATCCTTTCCTCAAGAATTTGATATTTATCAGCAGATCTCTCAATGGGTCGAGCTCTCTCAACAGTTGGTATCGGGTGCATTTCTGGATTAGCAGACTGAGGACCACAGAAAGCAGGATAAGGGATCTCTGTATGAGGAGGTGGAGTAGGAAATGGGAAAACAGGCCCAGTCATAGTCGGCACTCCAGAAGTCACGGGTATAGTCCCTCCTTGGTTTGAAGCTCCAAGGGTATCAGCAGTCATGAAGTTAAATGGCATCCCAAGAGTAGCATTGGTCCTTGCTTGGAACTCAAATGGAGTGGAAGAAGGTGGAATGACCTCAGGTTGGCTAGCGGCAGCTTGATTAGCATCAATGGGAACCTCTTGTGCAACAGGAATCCTTTCATTCCTCAAAGCTTGGAGGGCTTCCAAAATAGCATCAACCTTAGTTTTCATTTGATCCATCTCTTCTCTAATGGCAGCTTGATCTTGCTCATAGTTCTCCATGATTCTTCTTCTGTGAGCTCTTGTCAGATATCGGTGTGGAGGAATCGTCTTGACAGATCTGATGGAGAGGAAGAGTGGTAAGAATCTTGGTAACTATGGATGCACATGCATGAATGCAAAAATGTTAATGAAGATGCAAATGTATCATAAATCAGGATCAAGGCTTCTTGGACAACAACTTCTCATGGCTAATAAGATATGGTCGAATCCTCCAGATTCAGAGGTTCGACGTTGCTTTCTGGATAAATAGCTTGGGCATAAGTCAAAGATGGTCAAACCCTCCAGATTCAGAGGTTCGACGTTGATTCTGATAGATAACTGATGTAGAACTTCTGTATAAGTCAAATGTCCCAGGATCAAAGGTTCGACGCCTTTTATTGAATGGCAGAAATCCGGGTGTGATGAAGGTCAAGTTTCCTGTCCCACCCCAATCTCACGGGTATGTAGTCTAGACACGGACAAGTGGTCCCTAATGGTCACCAGGGTCTACAGTTCCCATGGGGTACAAAGTGTTTGAGGCAACAAGCGTGCCAGACACAGTGTTCCATGAAAGAACCTCGCCCAGTTGTGGTACCCCATATTGAACTCATCCATAGCAAGCACTACGGTAGTCAACATGAGCATCCACGCTAATCCTATGTGTCACTTGGCCTGGGTAGTGGGCCTTTTACCTCATACAAACCCCCCAACCTGCAAAACAGAACAGAAGACCCCAAGGAGCACAGAATATAATCCATATGCATGATGTGCAAACAGAAATAAATATGATATACAAGCAAAGAATAAACATGCAAACATATATACAAGATATAGACATAAAACAAATAAACACCCAGTAAAATAAAACAAACAAAGGCTAGGATCGACTTGCTTAGGTAATCCCCAGCAGAGTCGCCAGCTGTCGCACGCTCGCGAAAATGAACAGAGTCGCCACCAATATATTTATCCCAAAGAGGGAAAGGAATATCAGAAAACCTAAGATGGATAAGAACGAGGTCTTTCGACCAGAGATAAGGTACGGGAGTCGGTTACGCAAGGGGAAGGTACTAGCACCCCTCACGCCCATCGTACTCGATGGTATCCACCTATGTTTGTTGCTATCTAAAGGGTGTATAAATCTAAAGCTTAATGCAAATGAATGAAAAAGAAACACGGGGAAAATAAGGTTTATAAATAGTTGTGCTCGTTCAAGCCCCGCGACTTGATGCCTACGTATCCCTTTCGGGAATCAGAGCGCCGTAGTTCGGCTCTTTAGTTTTTGTTTGTTTTTGTGTTTTTTAGTGAACGACGTTACATTCGCACTCCGCTGCTCGACCTCTGGAGTCTTAAGCTGGGAATGGAGCGGAAGTAACGTGTCCGATTAGGAGAAAGAATGCCCTGAAGGCAAGAGAAAGAATGCCTCTGAGGCAAGAGATGAAGAAGAGATTTTGAGCGTTTCGAGGAAATCCCTTAAGCAAGGGAAACTCGAGTTGCTCTTTGGTTTGTTTTTTTTTAGAGTGGGAACTTACGCCTGAATGGAACCCTTAAGCAAGGGAGCTCCAAGCACTCGAACATCCCTTAAGCAAGGGAAGTTACAAGCTTCCATTCCCTTTTTATTAGTCAAACATTTATTAGTCATTTTTTAGGTGTTTTCTTGGTATTTTTTATGGGAAATTTATTTGGATATTGTTAGGTGTTTTAAAGTTGAAAAGGAAAAGAAACTAACCTAAGTATGAAGGGAATTTCTACCTAATGTTGTCATGGCTTCTACCTAAGGTTAGGAGAAAGAGATACATGAAAATTAAGGCAAGATTAGAAGTCAAAATTGAGAGTGATAATGGTGCAAAATTACACACAAGCATGAAATAGCAAGTCAAAAATATAGTACAAAAAGTGGACTAAAATACTATTATTTTTGTTGGTTTTGTGAAGAAAATTTGATTAGAAATTAAAAGAAAATTAGACTAAACTAACATCTTTTCGGTGATTATTTTTGTATGTCAAAATTTGTATTAATGTCTCAAAATGATTAGTGAAAATTAACAATTAAATTTGCTTAAGAGATATTAGTAAAAACTAATTAAATCTAAAATTGGAAAATAGAGAAATAGGGGGTGCAAAGCTGATTAAGGGTGCCCATAGTACCTGGGCGCAGGCCCCTGGAGGCAGGCCCAAAGAGGCTTTTTTTGTTCACAGATTTTCTTAGCCAAAAACATGTAGCACCGGGCCTTAGGGAGTTTGAATCAGCATTGGCCCAAGATATTGGTTTTGTTGCAGATTTTGTTATTACCAAAAATGAAGGTGTACGGGCTTATGGGAGGCGTGATTAGCAGCTTCGGCCCAAGTACATTATGGAGACTTCTTGAGTTTCTTATCAGACAAATAAAACAAAAAGAAAGAATGGAAAAATAGAAAGAGGAACACGAGTTAAATTAGGGTTCATACCTCTCACTCGAATTCTTCTCTCTCAAGGCGGCGCGGCGGTGGTGGTTGATTCCGCTTCCGATTCAAACGCGACAGTAAGCTCTCTTCGTCTCCGATTCGACTCAACACCCGTTTTCAACCTTGATTCAATCTGACGAAACTTCTCCGCTTTTCTCCGATTCAACTTTTCTGACGAAACTAAGTCCAATCGCCGCCGTCTCTCTTGAATATCCGATCGGAAGTCTGGTGTTTCTTCAAATTTGATGAAGATGAAGAAAGATTCAGAGAGGTTCTTCGATAAGTCGGGTAAGATTCACTCGTTCCTCTTCTGCTTCTTCTTCTTCTTGATTCTGAAACTCTGAGAGTTGTTATTGATGATTCAGGCGGAATGATGAAGGTGAGGCGATGAGAGATGCAGAGAGTTGATGAAGATTCTTGACGATGACGAAGTGGTATGGAAGGTCGGTGATTGAGATGGTGAAAGACGAGGCTTGAAGATGAATGGAAGAGATTGAATGAGGGAGATAGTGGTTTATGAGTGTCGAGGGAAGAAGAAGAAGATGAAGGTAAAGAATGGTGGATGAATCGATGGTTGAGTGGAAGAATTTGTGTGGAAATGGAAGCGTAGAAGAAGCTGAGAGTGGAGGATTGTGGAAGAAGATTTTGAGGCTCTACCCTTCTTCCTTCAAAGTCTGCAAGCGAGACAATGATGAAGACTGATAGTGCTTTTTTTTGGTCCCCATTGTAGGTGGGTGAAGCTGGCTATTTATAGGAGAAATCATTGGGTGATCATTAGGAATCCTTAGATGTGGGACTCAGCATCATAGCTTGCAAGGTATTTTTTCAGTTTCTTGAATGTGGGACTTGCATTTGGTTTCTGATTTTTCTGGTTTTCTGTTAGTTATTTAGGATGGTTCTTTTTTGGGTTAGTTACAAGTTATGTAGGTTGCTGGAAATTCTGTGGAATGGTTAGGTTAGGGCTATGAATTTTGTTTTGGTGGTTTATTGATAGAATGCTGAGCTAGTAGGTACTGCAGGCTATAGGATGCTTATTGAATGCTGCAGGGGATATGGATGTAGTGTGAAGTATAATATGGCTGAGTGATTTATGAATGCTGCAGTTTTATTATTTTGAACAGGGCTGAGTGTTGGATGATAAATGGTTAGGAGTGGTTTTGAATTATGCAGACTGAATTGATTTATTTTGGATTTTGTTGCAGGGGCAGTTTTGGGTGAGCTGAATGGATGGTGGTGCTGAATATTGGAAAGCAGTTGCGTATAGGTTTAATAATTAGGAACTATTTGAATGCTGTAGGGGAATGATGATGTATGTTTATGAGTTTGGTTAAATTGTGAGAGCTGGGTTTGTTTTATGTTATGTCGCAGGCATGGTTAGAGAATGAAGATGTGGAAACCTTGAAGAACTTGAAGAATGAAGGGATCTTGGAGCTGCGTTATAGATTTAGCTTCCTGTTATGTAGACTTTAGACACAGCTTGTATGTAATAATGGGATTGTATTGTAGTGATAATAAAGATTGTTTTCTCTCTTGTATACTTTTTGTAAATAATGGACTGAATTTTCTTTGTAGTTGTAATGGCTTGAATGGCAAATGATATATGGATTTCCAAATAAAATTTGAATGATCCTTTTCCTCCATTTGTATTGAATGAGAGCTATAGAATAACCACTTGCCAAAATGGCCCAAAATAATACTAATCGGTCAACTAAAAAGTCAACCTTCCCAACTTGATTTTTTTTTTTTTAAACCAAAAGCCAACTTATATAAGCCTCTTTTTCTTGCAATGACATAGCAATGGGGACCCAATCTTTGACCTTGTAGGGAAATAAACCCTAATTCATATTCTTCAAAACTCTACTTCCATAGTTCAATTCTCAAGAATTCAAATAAGTCAAACTTGAAATAGAAGCCCCAATTTTTAGGTCCTCGATCCTAATGTCAGGTTTATTCACTAATGATGCATGGTGAGTTAGATGACCTAAATGAATGAAATTATGAGATGCATAAGCCAATTAGAAGTTAAATCAGGTGGGCAAATTTTGGGGTGCAACAATAAGCTGTAGAAACAATTGTGTATTGTCTCTTCCAATAATCCCCTTCATCCCTTGCAGCCTCGCATAACTCCTTTTGCCTTAGAAGTAATTGCCTAAGCAGGGCCATAGCCTGAAGTGCTCTATGACGCTCATCGGTGCGCTGTAAAAGTGCTTCTTCTGCGGCCAATCTCCTTGTGCGTTCTTCTTGTCCAGAATTGCGGGCTTCTTGAAGATCAAACTTTAAATCCCTTATTTCCACCTCTTGATCTTTAGTTCTATCTGTTAATTCAAAGACCACAGCTTCTAGATTTTTCTCGGATTCCGCTTTGTCTTGGGAAGCCTTTTCATAGCGCCTTCTCCACCTTGCAATTTCTATATCCGCTTGTGCCAACCTCTCATTATGTGCTTCTAGATTAAAATTAGCACTTAGAACTCCTTCGGTTGGACGTTTCCTTTTACTCCTTTGTCTATCGTTCTCCTCCTTCATTGCTTGAAGTTCTTGGTTTTTCTCTTTAAGGTCAAAGCGTAGTTGGCTCCTTTCGTTAGTGAGTTGATGCAAATCAAGTTCTAATTTCTCTTTTTCCTTTCGGGACGCCTCTAGGGCAGCCTTGATCCCTTCTATCTCTTCGATGGATAGAGGAACAGGATTAGGAGAATCAGGCTTATATGCGGGATCCACAACAAAAAGAAGCAAAATCTTTCCAACTCTTTCTTGAACCCATGCGGTGTAAGGCGCTTTTGCAATTACATTCTTTGGCCCAAAGTCTTTTCTTTGAACATGCCTCCAAGCTTGAATTTCTTTCTTCCATGTTCTTGGTTCGCCCTTTCCATTGTCATGCAAGATTAATTCTTTTATTCGTTGTTCGGAAGGTTCTTTATCCATGGAATGGCCCAATTGGCGTAATGCTAAAATGGGGTTATAATTAATGCAACCAAGAGTTCCTATTAATGGCACATTGTTGAATTCTCCGCATTTGTAAATAATCTTATCTGAATTTAATTTCTTCGCATACCATAGAATAGAATCCGCTTTAAGAGCCCTCAATTTTTGAGACCAATCGTTTCTAGTCAATTCTTTGATAAAGCAACTAGCTTCGTAGAGATGAGAAGTCAACCAAGAATAAAGCAAATGGACACAACAAAATAGCATTCCTCTCTTCTTTTCATACCTCATATGGATAGCATAATAAATATTAGCGAGGATAGTCGGAGTTGGATCTTTGTCAAAAAGCCTAAAAGAGGTGAAGGCATGAATTGCGGTAGGATCAATATAGTCAACATTCTTTGGTAATAATACAACACAAAAGATCAAGAGAGCTAGTAAATGTCCACAAATGTCCCATTGTTTCTTTTGAGCATACATCAAAGCTTGATTTTCTAAATAAGATCTCTTGATCCCATGCACATCTCCATCAGTTTTATAATTAGTCTTTAATTCCATAGCGGATATTCCCAAAACCTTCTCCAAATCTGAAAAATCAACTTCTTTACCCACATCAGTATAGAATTCCTTTTTTATTTTTGAGAAACCCAACATAGCATCCATCTCTTCCAAGGTCGGAGCCAACTGAAAATCCTGGAAAGTAAAACACCTAAGAGGCGGATCATAGAATTGTACCAAAGCGGTGATAGCTTCCTCTTGCACTTTTACCCTTAGCAAATCCAAAATATTCCCATATCGAATCTCAAACCTATCCAAAGCGCCTGATGGTAGCTTTTCTTTGATTATTTTCAATTTTTTGATATCTGGAGTAGAAACGGTAAAGTGGACAATTGTCTTCTTCGTACTCATCTTTCCTACATATTCACCAATGAAATACATTTTACCAAATGTATATATATATATGCGTATATATTTTTTTGCGGATAAGACATGATGAGAATGCAAATGATGGATGATGCATGCAAACACAAAAAAAACATAACAATACACAACAAATATAAAAAACACCCAAACATACAAGACAAAAAAAACAATCATAACATAATATTTCAAGAAACCCAGGTTCATAGGTTCGACGTAGGGGGCTCTAGGGAGCCAACCTTTTTTATGGGGGGTTCTAGAAGGTCTCATGGGGTCGTTCGTAGCCTCCGAGACTTTTTGTCTCTTCGGATTTTAGAACAACTCATTTTATCCATGAGGTTCGAATTTTTGGGGTAGGTTCTCGGAGAGATCAGCCAAGTATCCAGTCCTACCCTCAACAAAGTCAAGCCTCGTTTTGGACATTTCCGAATACTCAACCCACTCCGAGTGGAGTTATCAATGAGAATCGTAGGCGATTCATGTCCCCTTTTGATCTCAAAGTTAACTCCCACACTTAGGGTTTAACACAACATAAAAAACAACAATGCATATGACATATAATCAAACAGTTTAAATAAAAACATTTAATAAAAAACCAATAACAAAAAACAAAACAAATAAATAAAATATTTATTATAAAGATGAACCTCCCCCAAACCCTAAAAGTGGCAAGTTTGCCAAACCCTAAAAAAACTTGCCAAACCTAAACCCCGCCAAAACCTATAGGAGCATAGTATTCACTATTAAGTTGTCCCCAGCAGAGTCGCCAGCTGTAGCAACCTGCCTAAAAATTATGATATTTAGAGTCGCCACCTATTCTACCAAGCCGAATAGGAAACTTTTAAGGATTGAGAGATCGAGGGTAAGATACTATATTCGGGTTAAGGGAAGGTGTTAAGCACCGAAAACCCTTTCCTAAAGGTTAACATTGCAAAGATAAGGGTTATGGCAAAACATAAAGAAAGGTAACAAACAGTTAATAGGGTTAAAGGCTTAATTATGGACATGATTAAGATTTGGAGGAGGGGGACTCGCCTTGTTGCCAAGTGCCTACGTACCTCCTTAGGGAGGATCAGAGTCTACGTAGTTCGGGGAAGGTTGTACGCCCTTAGAGTCGATTTTTGATTTGAGATGGTTTTTAGAGGCTTTTGAATAGCCTATCGTAGTTATGATAATCCGTAGTTTGATATTCGTGGTTTTGAAAAGTGTTTTAGGAGTGGGCGTACAACCCTGATTTAATTTGTACTATTAACCGCAATAATCGATTGATTCAATTACCATAGTTAAAAGATTAATAATTTGATCGTTACCAATTTTAATCAATTAATTTGATTATCACTAATAACGAATAATAGTATTTTTTAATTATTCTTATGAAATGATTTGTATTGTTACCCCTCGTAATTGATTGATTCGATTAAAAAGAATAACAAATTAAAGCGAGAGAAAAGGAACGGTTAATCATCACAACTAATAAAATAGTTGCAACCATTTAACCAAATAGAAACTAATTTTATTTTAATTAAATAGCATTTTAATTAAAATTTATTGTTGACCATAGCGATTAATTGATTTAATCGGAACGAACAACAAATTATAATTTAATATAAATATTACATATTAATTTATTTATGAAAAATAATTATTATTAAATAAATAAATGTATTAAAAGAATTAATTAAAATAAATATGTTAAGTAAAATTTATTTAGTTATTTAGGGTTTTGATTCAATGAGGTTGTTATTAGGGTTCATGTTATAGGGACCTGAATCAGGAGCGTTAGATCTGGCTGAAGGAATATCCTGGGGTTCAGATTTAGGGGCGCATGGTAGGCCATATAGCAAAGCAGACACTGGATCAAGAAATAAGTTTTGATGAAAAATAATGTTGGAGGGAGGGCTCGAACCTGTGACCCTCCACTCCCAAACGCACCCTTTAACCAACCCAGCTACGATGTCAATGAGTTCGTAACACGCGATCAGTAAATAAAATAGAATAACCATGCAATGAACTAAAACGCGCGCGCGATATTCAAAAATAGCCAACCAAAGAAGGACACGTTATCATCCTCCAACCCAGACCTGTAAATCTCTGCAAATTTCGCTACAACTTAGCTACGAATTTTCCGTAGCAAACCAAGGACACGAAAATAACGAATAGAGCATATGCTTGAATAAATCTGGCGCGACCCCCTAGTTCTCTTCGTCCCAACCACACGAACCTAATTAACCCATTGATTAGACCTAATTTAAACTCTAGAGAAAAACCCAATTCGCAAACCCTAAACCTTGCTCGACCTCCAATGGCCGATCACGTTATAACGCCCCAAAACACAATTAACCAAACCAGAAACGTTCACAGCAATAAGACAAAGTCAAACATACAATCAAAGCATCATGAACGTGCGTATATCATGCTAATCGATCAAGGATCTGAAACGACTTACTTTGACTTAATGGAGGAAAATCTGGGGGTGTTGATGCTATGCTATTGTCCAGACACGTTCCAAATCCTTCAGTGAACCTCTTGCAATCTTCAATTCTTGTCAAAAACCTCACAATTGCCAAAATCGAATTTGAGTTTCTTTGGTGATTTTTCGTTCTTGCAAGTATGCCCTCTCTCTGAATTTTCGTCCCCTAATCCTATGCTTTAGGTTCAGTACTTATAGGGGAATGAATTAGGTTTAGAAAAAGAGCCCAAAAACCTTTGAATCCAATCTTGCCATGTTTGAGAAATTTGATTTTGTTCTTGAATCATTAGCTACTATATTTGGCCAAAACCTCACTTATTCTTTCTCAATCCAATTATCACGAAAATTGCAATATATTTTGTCATTAATATTGATTGGAATCAATCAATATATCTTCCTTACCAAAATATTTGATTTTTATTTTAATTAAATCATTAAAATGAAATAAAAAATCATATTAAATCAAATATAATGCTAAATTTCGTGGCAAGTGATTTTAGGCATGCTAATGACTTGTGGACCAAGTTTGTATCATAAAACCATAGGCCCATTTGCAAAATTTCTCAATTTGGACCTCCTTTTTTCACATTTGGTCCTCCAAAATCACCCAACTTTGATCAAGCATATCTCACTCAATTTTTAGGCTATGAGGGAGTTCTAATACTTTTTGGAAACCTAAAAGTGTCCTCTACAAGCCACTTTGGAACATGTTCTTCATTTGGAGCTTTTATCTTGATCATATTCTTTTTGACAAAAAACTGCTTTTGAAGGATGCTTGAAAAGGACCTGTAATCTTTTGCGTCATACCTCCTAAATGAAGCATTTCTAGCCCTGGCTTGTGAGAGGCAAAATTGTAGAGAATCCAATTTCCTTCAAAATAGGCTTTGAGTGGGGAATTTTTGATGTTCCATGTGAAAGTTATGCCCAGTCAAAGTTGGGTTGACTTTCTCTTATAGAAACCCTAATTTGAACCTTTTTGTATTTGTTCATCTCTGAGTTTCTATTAATGGAATCATGATCAAGCTTTGATCTAATGATGGATATGCACCTCTATACTTGAGGTTTGACCAATGATCATAGGTTTGAATCATGATTTGATTCTAGTTGACCTTTAGGTTTGGATCAGTTGATTGTGGATCTTGGGATTGCTTGGGCAGATAACCTTTGGAGTTGTGCCTTGACTTTTGCCATGGAGTTGCATTAGATCACTATAAACCATATACCTTTGATTGAGAGCCCTATCTTATTGATTCTCCTAAGAGGATCTCAAACCCTAGCTTTAAGGGACTTTTGCTCAAGAGAATGACTTGATGAATCTCCTGAGCTTTTGAGTGATTATGACTGAACTATGTGTCATACCCCAATTTTTGACCCTAAGATCATACATCAATTGCATTCAATCATCAATCAAGAGCACCATTGTGAAGCTTTATCTTTGATACTATGATTATCTCTGAGGGGAATTATCGAGCATTTATAGTTTTTTATTTGTTTATACTAACCAAAAATCAAAAATATATGTTTTATCTCTTTTGTTTATATTTTACAGGTGAAAGATCGGGCAAAAATCAAAACAGTGCAAGAAAACAATTTTTGAAAATTTGAAGGTGGAAATCGATTTACCCCTGTGGGAAATCGATTTCCTGTGCGCAAAATTCAAAAAAATATAAGAGGGAAGCTTGACATCATTTTGACACCTTTTTATTTGATCATTTTATCAATTTTCCACCTCATCAAAATTAACTCATTTATTAAACCCTCTTTAACCCAATTTTACCACTTTTTACCATTTAATTGTCACTTTAATCACCAATTAAACACAAGTTAATCACCAAACACAAAAAGACCAATTTGCCACTACTCTTGCTCCAACTCTATAAATAGAGCCCTCTACTCTCTCATTTCTCACGCTTGGAGAGCCAAAAAATTGCTTGCAAATTCATTTCTCACCCATTCCAAAACCCTCACCCAAAGTTCATTTTCATAAGATTAGCAAGGTTCACATTGAATCTTGCTAATTTTGAACTAAGCCTCCTACATTTCACTCTTTTCTTTGATTGTTCATCTCCATACTTGAAGGATTTACACTTTGTGCTTGTTCTTGAAGCTACTTCAACACTTTAATTCAAGAATTGGTAAATTTCTCAATTCTAAGATGTAGATCTTTGTTGCTTGTGTTCAATGCATCTTTGATGCTATATTGGTGCTCTTTGATGGTGATTTGATGGAAAATTCGTGCTCCTATGGATATGTGATCATAAGGTGTTTGTATGTTTGCCTAAATCAAGTTTCAAAGTTCATAATGCTGTTTTTTTGAAAACTGTGCGCAGGAAATCGATTTCCTACAGAGGGAAATCGATTTCCACTCTGTTTTTTGCTCCCAAAACTGAACTCTGCACTCAGGAAATCGATTTCCTACAGAGGTAAATCGATTTCCAGTAAGGCAGAATGTGTTTTTTGCCTTTTTTATGCTTGTTTTGGCTTCCTACTTCCTCCACTTCATTAATATCATTGGATCTAGGATGTTGATAGGTTTGAAATGACCTAATCCATAATATTAGATGAATGATATTAATGATAGTGTGAGTTGATTATCTTTTGTGAATTTTATTCTTCTTCCTCCATTTCATTAATATCATTGGATCTAGGATGTTGATAGGTTTGAAAGAACCAAATCCATAATATTAGATGAATGATATTAATGATAGTGTGAGTTGATTATCTTTATGCATTTTATCTTCTCCTTCTCCTTTTTTTCTTTTGATCGATGAAAGTCTTAATACTTTGAGAATTCTTATGGATTCTTAGTAAAGACTAGATCGTTACCTATTTTCTTTTCGTGCGGTATTGCTTTCGGAAGGCGATCTACATATCGTTCTTCTCGCATGCATTAGCACATAAAGTTTTGACCGGCCTCGTTGTAGGGTGATTTCTACATAAATCACTTGGCGATCTGCTTAACATAGCGCAATATTTCGTGTCCCGAATAAAAAAAGATCAAACATGGAAGAGAATTGTATGCGGTTGATTTAAGACTTGTGGAGGTTTTTATCGTGTAGTCGCTATGATTCTATCAAGCTTCTGATAAACCCCATTGAATTTAAATCCGAGTACATCATTCACTCACCATAGATCTTTCTACTAACTTTGATAACATACTTGACAAGTTTCAAGATGGTTATCTTTAACACTTAACAACTAACTTTAATTTCCGCACCTTTACTATACCGCTCTTTATATTACCGCTCTTTATATTTCTCGCTTTATCGCTTTACTTTATTATTTCATCATATTTACTTTCCGTCATTTTCTCTTTGTCCACTTGGACATATGTTTATGCTTCTGTTATTTTTCTTTTGTCCACTTGGACCATACTTTATTTTTTCGCTAAAACACTAATAAATAACCAAAATCTAAAAAATACATCAGGCTCTCTTTGGACTATCAGTTACTATCCCTAGCGCTTTGGAGATTCGGAATTATGGACCTAGCACCTCTGGACTCATTCTATTACTATCCTGTGATTGTTCTGTCTGTCTGGCATTGTTCTGTTGTATGTTTATGTGTGCAGGTATTTCCTTGAAAGCCCTTGATGGTTAATTCCAAGGCATTGATATAAGGATTTTACCCGAAAATAGCCGTTACTCTGCCCAATTTTCGTCAGAATCTTAATGTGCTTAATGAAAAATGGTGCTAAGACAATAAGTTCATCTGGATCCCCAAGTGTTAATGTGTTGGTATTGATAAATCCAAAGGATGGGAAAACTACCTTGGCTCTTAATGTCAAGTGTTGGCTTCTTATTTGGTTAGGCCGTTTCTTTCCTTGGCTCTTAATGTCAAAACCTTTTTTCTTAAAAATATCTTTCGCCCCTAGTGGCTTTTCTTCAAAAGTTTAGACACCGTTAATTGTCGAAACGAGTGGTTATACCCCACGATTTTGAAATTGATTGATAATAACGAGATCTTTTCCGCGTGAGAGAGCTAGTGGCATACTCGTCGATTTTATCCGAGTTGGCGCCCTTCTTTCATTTGCGATGCAAAGAACTTGTTTGTTCTCATGCTCAAGATCAATGGCTGAGTATTTCTCTCTAACGACAACAAAGTGTTTATTCGTTTTAAAAAAACGTTTTTCCCAAAAGCGGAACTACATTAGCTCTGACTTCTCCATTGCACCGAGGAGGTATGTAGGCCCAAAGCTTAACGCTTTGCCGAGCTTATTTTGAAAATAAAACAAACCGTTTTTTAGCACACACACAACACAGATTTTCAAAAAGGTTCCCGTGGAGTACCACGGATATGAGGGGTGCTTTAAACCTTCCCCTCATATAATCAACACCCGAACCTGAGTTCTCTTTCTTGTTTTTTTAAAAACAAAACTTTGGGTTTTTCGTTCTTTTCCCTTTTCCTTTGAAAAAATAAAGCGCGGTGGCGATTTCAAAACGGAATATTGATTCGAGTCAATCCCATGGCTTCGATGTCAGATTTTCCCCGCTACAGAAAAATGGCGACTTCACTGGGGATCCAGTTTTTAAGTGTGTTAAGCCTATTTTTGTTTATCTGTGTGTTTATCTGTATATATTGCTGTGTGCTTTGTTTGTTATTTTCTTTTTTTCTTTTTGGTGCTCGATGGTTCCTCTGTGATGAGACAAAGTTCTAACCCGAACTTTGGTGAGTAACTTGAGATAGGAGGTGGTAAGACCAATAGTCGCATGTCAGGAGCAATCCTTACCATGAGCGTCATATGGTGGAACCCCAATCAGTGGAGGCCTCATGGAAGGTAGTAGAGGTTGTTACGAACCATCGTGATAACGCTATTACTTTCAATAGTGAGTGTCCGTAGAAGCTGAATGACCTAGAACCCTTTTAACCAATCTAAGCCTTTTTAGGATGTAGTGCAGAAACAAGATCAAGTACCAATTTGAGCTTGTTGTCATGCGATACTACGCTCAGACGAGGTCTTTTTAGGCATATTATTGGCGCCCATGAGCAATTGTGCGTGCCGGTAATATCCGATAGAAGATTGAAAACTCCGGGAACCTTTGTAGAACCCGATTGGCAGGTACAAAATTCCCTAGATCACTCCTTGTGGGATGGGTAGACCCATGGCTCCATGCTCGTGACGTCGAACCTTTGAACCTGGACTGTTTGATATTTGTGTGATCTGATGTGATCTCTTGTGCTCTTGATTGTGATTGATGCATAAACCATGCATTCATGCATTCATAAAAATGACATTCACAAATGGTTTTCAAGGAACTTAGAGACATTTTTTGTAAACATAACAGGTACCATGGATCAAAAGAGAAGCATCAAGAAGTACACTTTCAGAAATTCAAGTGCAAAGGAATTGAAAGAGCTAGCAACTTTGGTTCCTAATCTTGACAACTTCAAAAACCGTTATGGGAAATTGATCTCTATTTTGAAGACTAAAGTGGAGAAAGGGATTCTTGAGACTCTTGTGCAGTTTTATGACCCGGTTTATCATTGTTTCACCTTTCCTGATTATCAGCTTATGCCTACTTTGGAGGAGTATTCTTATTGGATTGGTTTGCCCGTTACGGATGACATACCGTTTAGTGGTTTGGAGAAAGAGCCTCAGGTTGATGAGATAGCAGAACTCCTTCATTTAAAAATATCAGATGTAAAAGCAAACATGACCAAAAAAGGAGGAATTTGGGGGTTAACTTCTAAGTTCTTGATTGGAAAGGCTTCTATGTTGGCTAGTAAAGGGAGTATGATTGCTTTTGAGACATTTTTGGCCTTGCTCATCTATGGTTTGATACTCTTTCCCAACATTGACAACTTTGTCGATGTTAATGCTATTCGGATCTTCATGATTGGGAATCCTGTGCCTACTTTGCTTGGGGATACTTATCATTCCATTCACCATAGGAATGATAAGAAAGGTGGACTTATCAATTGTTGTACTCCTTTGCTCTATAAGTGGTTTATTTCGCACTTACCTCAAGCTAAGAGCTTCCTGAACAATCCTGATGGTCTCTCATGGTCTCAGAAGATCATGCCTCTTACTAATGGGAATATCCATTGGTACAATCCTGCTTATGACATTGGTGAGATTATTGATAGTTGTGGAGAATTCCCTAATGTACCTCTTCTTGGTTTACAAGGAGGAATTACCTACAACCCCATTCTTGCAAGGCGTCAATTTATCTATCCTATGAAGGAACGACCCGCTAGTATTCTTGTGTCAGGAATCTTTTATCTTAATCAAGATGGAAATTCGGATATGAGAAATCGGTTTGTGCGTGCTTGGCACCATGTTGATAGGAAAAGACATTTGGGAACAAAACAATGTGTTGCTCTCAAAGACTACACTGATTGGGTTCAAGCTAGAGCTCATGCTTTTCAGATGCCTTATTTACTCGAGGAGTATTCTCTACTCGTTACTCCACCATTGTCTTCCACTACTCCTGTTGAAAGTAGTGAAGAACATCTAGAGCTCGTGGCTAAGTTGAGAGCGGAAAGAGATGCTTTGGAGTCTGAGAACAAAGAGTTGAAGATACACTTGAAAGAAAAAGATGAAATGCTTGATATCCAAGATGGTTGGTTGATGGAAAAGGAAGATCAGATTCGTCATCAAGAAGAGTTGCTTCAACAACATGGTGAAAAGCGAAAGAGACCACAAGAAGATTCAGTTGCATGGAAGGAAGTTGCTGATAAGCTGATGCTCGAGAATGCTCATTTGAAGGCCTTTTATGAAGATGAATTGGAGAAGCTCCGTAGGAAGCTACAGAGAGGAGTTGGATCTTCATCAGAAGTGTTCCCTTCTAGTTTTTAGCTTTTTCCTTTGTTTTGTAATTTTGGATCTTTGAATCCTTTTGTATGCTTTTCCATGATTAATGAAAGAATATTGTTATGTTTTATGATGTTTTTTTTTTTGCTAATGTTTGCAATTAATGTCTTAAAAGTTCCTTGAAAACCAAAATAAAATCATTTGCATTGCATTTCATGCATCATTCTGCATTTTGGTCCTGCTTCCGAGAGTATTCCCGAGGTCTTATTCAGTGTTCTTCATACAGAATCAAGCTGTCTCACCGGTATAATACTCGAGCTAACTGCAAGAAGAAGATGGAAGGTCTTGAACAAGAGAATCGTGAGCTACGTGAAGAGGTTGTTACTTTGAGATCTGGTGTGGATCGTCTCACTGCTCTGGTTGAGACATTGATGACTGCTCAGAATCAGAATCAGAATCAAGCTCCTCCTCCCAATGACCAAGCTCAGGGTCAGACCACTGTGATTTCTGAAATTGCTGCTACAACCATTCCTGCTATTCCTGTTGGTGCTACTCAGCAACGTATGCCTAATGGATACCCCTAGGGCATGCCTGAAGGTTATTTGTCTGTTCCTGAGATGATTCGTCCGTTGACTCCTGTTATGGTCAACACCTCTCCTATTGTTCATACTGGTCCTTTTGTCCCAAAGCCCATTTATGATGCTGCTCCAAGTGAAATTCATGACAGAATGGATGGTTTCCAAGATCAGTTCGAAGAACTGCAGAAAGAGATGAAAGCCTTGCGTGGGAAAGAACTATTTGGAAAGAATGTGCATGATCTTTGCCTTGTTCCCAATGTGAAAGTACCTGCTAAGTTCAAACTGCCTAAATTTGAGAAGTACAAAGGAAATTCCTGTCCTCAGGCACATCTAGTGATGTATATAAGGAAGATGTCCACTCACACTGATGATCAACGTCTGTTGATTCACTATTTCCAAGACAGTCTGACTGGAGCTGCTTCAAAGTGGTATATGGGCCTTGATAGCACCCATATCCGCACTTTTAATGACTTAGCTGAAGCGTTTGTGAAACAATACAAGAATAATGTGGACATGGCTCCTGATAGGGATCAATTGCGAGCTATGACGCAGAAAGAGAAGGAATCCTTCAAGGAATATGCTCAGAGATGGCGTGAGGTTGCCGCCCAAGTGATTCCTCCGATGGAAGAAAAAGAGATGACTAAGATTTTTCTGAAGACTCTTGGTCCGTTTTATTATGAGAAGATGATTGCTAGTGCTCCTGTAGACTTCACCGAAATGGTGGGTATGGGTGTCAGATTGGAAGAAGCTGTGCGAGAAGGTCGTTTGGTTCAAAATGACAATTCATCTGGTGGTGCGAAGAAGTATGGTTCTTCATTCCAGAAGAAGAAAGAATCAGATGCCAATGCTGTTTCTCATGGGAGGAATAGTCGATTCAGAAATCAATCTCA
The DNA here is from genome assembly GCF_029867415.1 of Vicia villosa. Lineage (NCBI taxonomy): Eukaryota > Viridiplantae > Streptophyta > Magnoliopsida > Fabales > Fabaceae > Vicia > Vicia villosa. The sequence continues at coordinate 58,492,128 of NC_081185.1, read as the reverse complement.
ACAAGTGGCGTCAGTAACTCCTGTTGTGAATTCAGTGCCTGTAGCTCCTGTTAATCAACAACCAGCAAGGCAGAATCCGTATCCTCGAGTTAATGTTGATCCTATCCCTATGACATACGCTGAACTGTATCCTGCTCTAATTCATAAAAAGCTGGTTCAACCAAGGTCACCACCCCCTGTTCCAGAGAAACTCCCTTGGTGGTACAAGGCTGATGCCACTTGTGCTTTTCATCAGAATGCTCCTGGGCATGATTTGGAAAACTGTTTGTAGATGTTTTGATTGGCTGCATTTTGTGGTAAAACATTCATGTTTATTCTGTTGTCTTGACTAAGGTCATGACATGTGGTGTGTAGTGTTAAAGGTTATGTAGGTTCTGGTTGTGTAAGATAATACATGCTGTGAGTTGGATGTCATGCTCGACGTCATGACATCAGTGTTTGACAGCAGTAGCTGCTACATTTTCTATTCTATTTCTATTATGTTTCCTTATTTATCTCAGTCTTTATTTTGGGAAACTAAAGATTGTGCTGATTGTACATCAGTAATAGAACAAATCATGGGCTGTCTTTTTGGCACCCTGATATGTGAGAAGCAGAGAATTGAAGTGAAGAATACTGTTTGCTGTGATTTATGCAGAACAGGTACAACATCAAGATGTTCTATGGAATGTTACGACATGCTCTGTGACATCAGTATTTGACAGCAGTTACTGTTATATTTAGCTGTCACGCGCCTGCTGAGCTGGAATATAAAGATTCAGTAAGTACTCAAAAGATGCAGAATATTCTATGGAATATTATGCAATCCTATGTGGCGCAGGTTTAAAGGTCAAGAGAATCAAGATTAGAATATTCGAGAATTATGCAGTTTCTAATTATGAAGATAAATTAGGAAACTTATGATTGAAGACCTTGTTTTTAGCAGAAAGTTTTCTGTGATTTGTAACAGCAAATAATGTTGTGATTGTAAGCCCAAGTCCAGTTGGGAATAGGTTATAAATAGGAAATTTTGTAACCTAGTTTTGTAAGCTAGCCGAGTATTGACAAGATGTAGTTTTTAGGGTTAGCCGTGTAAGTGAACCACCCAGGTTGTGGGATGGTCATTGATTTGTGCCTCGAAGCCTGTAGGTAAGAGGTTTATTATATTCACTCAGAAGCTGTGAAGCAATGAGTGAAGATTGTGTTCTTGGAACTACTCCATTATGTATATTTAAATTGTTGGTGATTAAGCCGTCGATGCAGTGGCTGAGTTGTTGACTGCTAGACATCATTGCTATGATTGGGAGTGGAATGGAGATATTCCATATCTAGGGAGAACCTAGGTAGAAGGGTCATTGGGTAGTGATTAAGTGAGGAGTTGTAAACTGGGAGTTTACCTCTGAATTGATACTGCTAATAGTGGACTTCATCCCTGGCTTGGTAGCCCCCAGAGTAGGTTAGTTAGAACCGAACTGGGTAAACAATTCTCTGTGTTATTTATGTTTCTGTATTGTTTATTTGTAAGTTTAGTTTGGATGTCATAACATCGTGCATGACATCAGTGTGTGATTTAATGACTGTGCTAACACAGAATCTCTGCAAAGCAGATTTGTTTATGTTAACTGAACTGATATGTGATCCCAACACTTCCAGACTTCTGGATGTTAGAAGTAATAAAAAATTGGGGGATCTGTATGTACTGCCTCAGCTAAGCTGATGACAGAAAAGATGTCGCGACATTGTGTATGACATTCTGAGTCTGTCTTACCAGAATTTCAATTGGTATCAGAGCGGGCATCCTGTCTATTTCTGGATGAGATCCATGGGAGATACTTTCTGGTTGTTGGAGGTAGATGATTTTTTGAACATTCATGCTCATATTGTATGGTCCCTAGAAGTGGAGGATGGACCTATGTGTGGAAGACTGGACCAAACTGACCAAAACAGGTGTATTCTCTTGGCAAGGGAAGATGGTGTTACTGGTTTCAAGGATATCCAAATGATTCATGCGGGAGTGAAGAATTTGGGGTGTTTTATTCAGCATATAGCAAGGTACAGAGAAGAAGATTGTCAAAACCTTCATGCAGGAGTGAAGTTAATGATAAGGTATTCTTTGTGCCTATCTGTTTCTTTCTGGTCAGAATATTGGTTAGGTCTTGTTGTGTTGCTTGAAGAAGAAGCAAGCATATTGTTGGATTGTTCAGCTGCAATTCTTGGATGTCATGCTTACAACTGGTTCTGGGAGTAAGCATTGTGTAATCTCTGTTGATATATGGCTATTTTCTGCTGCATAGCATCTGATGCATAATCCTATCTTTGAAAGAAGATCTCTAGGGTTATATGGTTTTCAACAGAATTTGTAGCAGATTGTTTTCAACTTTAGTACAAGTGTCAAAGATACTTGAGATCTTTTCTCAAGTCCACTCATAAAGGCATGGTATTGAGGTTGAAGAGGTTCAAATGATCAGTGTTCCTCATATTCATCTGCAAAGTTGTTTGATGATCTTCAAGATTGTCAAGAATTGTGTGTTCCAAGAAGAAGGAACTGATGGCATACTGGTATGCAGCTACCAGTTGAAGAACAGATGTTCTGGTGCTAAACTTATGTAGTGTGAGTACATTTGTTTGGAACCTACTCCTGATCTGGAAGAGGAGACATCTGCTTTTTGTGTTGATTGGTCAGATTACAATCAACTGAACCTTCCATCCCAAATGTCAGTTTATTTCAGGCATAAGCTTGTGGGAGTTGGAAGTAGAGCTCAGTGCAAGTGAAAGGATTCATTCAGGTTTTCTTTTCAAGACCTCTATGAAAATTCAAGATGAGCTTATATCTGGTATGTTCTTTTGATCAAAGGAACCAGATGTGTGAATTATTTTCTTAACCATAGAACAGTTAGTGGTGAAAACTGAATACTGTGTATCGTGCATAGTGAAATATGGTTTTGAATATTGTGTGATGATTCAAGGGAGTCAGATTACTGTGTGGAATCTGAGGTATTTTCAGGAGTTATGTCATAAGTGAATCTGTTCCAGAAACCTTGTTGAGGGAATCTCCTCATGGGGTACAGATTGTGGCATCCATTATCTCAAAGTCAGAAGAGAAGTCTGAAGAAAAGTTTATTGAGATATGGCATATATTATCCCTTAATCATGACTGATGTGTAGCTGAGTTGATGGTGTTGGTCGTGCTTTCTTTGTCTTTCCCCAAGTGTCATACAGGAGATGTTGAATGAGAAATCCAAAGAGTCTAAATGAATAATGTCATAACAGATGTTGTAACATCATTGTCAACAAGAATGCTTTCATGTATGAAGAAGAGATCATTTAGAAGGACCTGGTGTGAGCAGCAAATTCTATCTGAGTGACTAATAGGTGCTTTGACGGGAGACTTAGTACTTATTGGATGTACAGCCTGAATACAGATTCATATACTCTGTCGGGAGCTAAGTATGTGTATGAAGTGTCCATGGTCTGATTTGAACTATGCATCAATTATAGTTCTGTGTTATCTTCAATTAAGCATTAAGAAAGGCAATGGTTGGCTGGTGAGTTGATTCAAGAAGAAGAAACATATAGGAGATGGTGAGTATCTTGATGGGAGCTGGATATTTACATCAACTATGTGGAAGAAGAAGAAGATGTATGTGATGCTTTGTTTTGTATGTTACATCACAACACTTGAAGACACCAGTAAAGATTAGGTTCAGACCTATCTGTTGAAGAGATGTTCAAGAGCTATTTAGAAGTTTCTTCTATTTCAAGGTATATGAAGTGGCAGTCTGGATCTTGTGTAGCAAGCAAACTAAGGATTCCAAATTTGGAAAGTGTGGCAGTTCCAAATGAAGAATGCTTCAGGTTAAGGACAATCATTCAAAACATCCTTATGTTGTAATTCTCAGGGGGAGTATGAAGTATGACAAGACATCAATCAGTGTAGGTGGTGGAACACTCAGAGATATTGATGAGATTTCAAGTCTGATAAACTAATGTCTTGCGTGATGTCACAACATCACTATATCTTGTTGGTTTGGAAAATTATCTAGAATCTAGCATGTGAAGGATGAAGAAGCAACATTAATTCTGAAGTGACCGTTCTAACTTAATGTGGATTAGAATGAGCAGATTCTGATCTTGGTGATGGTAACATGTTCTGGCAATTCGTGTTTACTTTCATGATGAAGACTTCAGTAGTGAGTATGACTATGAAGACAGAAGTTTGGTGAGATGATCAACATAGTTGTGGATAAAAAGGATTCTTCTAATTCTAATTGGAGAGTATGTTAATCATTATGAGAAACATCATATCAAGGAGGGTTTCAAATTATCTTGGCAGACCATGATCAGAGTGCAACTTGGTAGGGTTATGATCAACAAGTGGAAGAAGTGGCAGTTCTCTATGTTGAGTCTGTGGCAACCTTTCTATGGAAGCATCAAGTGTCAAAGGGTTATTTGTTGATTATTTCAGGTGGAGATAAGGTGGTAGACTTGAATCTGTTGAAGAAAGAGAAGTGGAGTTAGTTGAATGTACTGAACTGTTCAACTGTATCTTAATGTTATACAAGATGTTATAACATCTAAATTCTGATGTGAGTATATTTTATAAAGGAGTTACTTTGTAATAGTGAAGTGTGTCAGCTAGTTAGTTGGGCAGAGGAAGCGCTCTTGAAGATATGAAGATGCGTCTTATATTTTCCATTCATCATTACAAGTTTTCCTGTATGAAGCACAAATTATCTCAGATAGGGGGAGTGCCTTCTTAGTTCAAGATATAATTCTAGAAAACTATCTTGGTCTGTTATACTCTATCATCATAATGAAGGTGGTCCAAGTCAGCAGGAGCTTTTTCAACTTAGTTAGAGGAAGTTTCTTATGAAAAGGTTTATTTAACAAGATGTATCATTACAGTCAGCTTTTCTGGGAATGGTTGAATCTAATCATGTGCGTCTGGTATCCACAAATCTTGAACTCGTCTAGTGGCTGCATGTCAACAAGTGTTGGAAGGCTCTTCACAGTTGCAATATATAGTCTCAAGGTGGTCATGTCATGAAGAGTAACTTTTAAGGGGGAGATGTCCGTTGCTTTGGCAACATTTATGGCCAAACAGGGGGAGAAGAGAGTGTCACCCCAGATCATATTGAACAAGTTGGTTCTGTTCATGTTATGTGATAGTGTAGCTTGTGGAACTTGTTCAGCACGACTGATGTTTTGATGTGCTTTGCATAACTGGTAGTTTGCTAGTTGTTTTTCTACTATGTTTCTCTAATGTGGTGACAGAATGTTTTAGCCAAAACTTTGCCAAAGGGGGAGATTGTAGATGTTTTGATTGGCTGCATTTTGTGGTAAAACATTCATGTGTATTCTGTTGTCTTGACTAAGGTCATGACATGTGGTGTGTAGTGTTAAAGGTTATGCAGGTTCTGGTTGTGTAAGATAATACATGCTGTGAGTTGGATGTCATGCTCGACGTCATGACATCAGTGTTTGACAGCAGTAGCTGCTACATTTTCTATTCTATTTCTATTATGTTTCCTTATTTATCTCAGTCTTTATTTTGGGAAACTAAAGATTGTGCTGATTGTACATCAGTAATAGAACAAATCATGGGCTGTCTTTTTGGCACCCTGATATGTGAGAAGCAGAGAATTGAAGTGAAGAATACTGTTTGCTGTGATTTATGCAGAACAGGTACAACATCAAGATGTTCTATGGAATGTCACGACATGCTCTGTGACATCAGTATTTGACAGCAGTTACTGTTATATTTAGCTGTCACGCGCCTGCTGAGCTGGAATATAAAGATTCAGTAAGTACTCAAAAGATGCAGAATATTCTATGGAATATTATGCAATCCTATGTGGCGCAGGTTTAAAGGTCAAGAGAATCAAGATTAGAATATTCGAGAATTATGCAGTTTCTAATTATGAAGATAAATTAGGAAACTTATGATTGAAGACCTTGTTTTTAGTAGAAAGTTTTCTGTGATTTGTAACAGCAAATAATGTTGTGATTGTAAGCCCAAGTCCAGTTGGGAATAGGTTATAAATAGGAAACTTTGTAACCTAGTTTTGTAAGCTAGCCGAGTATTGACAAGATGTAGTTTTTAGGGTTAGCCGTGTAAGTGAACCACCCAGGTTGTGGGATGGTCACTGATTTGTGCCTTGAAGCCTGTAGGTAAGAGGTTTATTATATTCACTCAGAAGCTGTGAAGCAATGAGTGAAGATTGTGTTCTTGGAACTACTCCATTATGTATATTTAAATTGTTGGTGATTAAGCCGTCGATGTAGTGGCTGAGTTGTTGACTGCTAGACATCATTGCTATGATTGGGAGTGGAATGGAGATATTCCATATCTAGGGAGAACCTAGGTAGAAGGGTCATTGGGTAGTGATTAAGTGAGGAGTTGTAAACTGGGAGTTTAGCTTTGAATTGATACTGCTAATAGTGGACTTCATCCCTGGCTTGGTAGCCCCCAGAGTAGGTTAGTTAGAACCGAACTGGGTAAACAATTCTATGTGTTATTTATGTTTCTGCATTGTTTATTTGTAAGTTTAGTTTGGATGTCATAACATCGTGCATGACATCAGTGTGTGATTTAATGACTGTGCTAACACAGAATCTCTGCAAAGCAGATTTGTTTATGTTAACTGAACTGATATGTGATCCCAACACTTCCAGACTTCTGGATGTTAGAAGTAATAAAAAATTGGGGGATCCGTATGTACTGCCTCAGTTAAGCTGATGACAGAAAAGATGTCGTGACATTGTGTATGACATTCTGAGTCTGTCTTACCAGAATTTCACTGTTGGGCCCTGAAGAATGAAGTTCAGAGATTGGTCCGTTCTGGAATGCTCTCTTTCCGTGATATTGGCCCAAATGTGAAGAACAATCCGTTGCCAACTCATGAAGCATCTGCTGTAAATATGGTATATGGATGCCCTGGGAAGTATAAGATTTATCGTGTGGAACACATCAGAGGATCATTAGTAGAGATGCATGCCACTCTGTGTGAATACAGTCATTATGAACATAATCATGCTGCTTGTATGATTTGTTCAGTCAATCCTCGAGGATGTTACATTGTGAGAAGAGACTTGCAAGAGATGATAGATCAAAGGCTCATTGAGATTCTGAGGGATAGAGATGAAGATGATGTCAATGTGATTGAACCATGCTTTGAAATCCCGGAATGTGTAGAGATTGGTTATTATGGCAAAGCTGCTGTGGAACCTCTTGTGATATGTTTGCCTGGATCTGTACCTTATAGTTCTGATAAAGCTGTACCTTACAGATACAATGCCACCCTGTTGGAAGCTGGAAAAGAAGTTGAGATTAAGCCTCTGTCTTCTATTGAGAATATAGCAGATGTCAGTAGAGTGTCTAGAAGTGGACGAGTTTTTACTCAACCCCAAACAGTTGTGGATGTCCAGAGGAATTCTACTCCAGTACCTATGAACAATAATGATGTGACAAAAGTGAATGCTGGGTCATCTTCAGGAAAGGAGATGGCTGAGATTTTGAAGCTTATCAAGATGAGTGATTATAAGATCGTGGATCAGCTGCATCGCACTCCGTACAAGATTTCTATAATGGAGCTGCTGGCGAATTCTCCTGCTCATAGGGATTCTCTGATGAAAATACTTGATCAAGCCTTTGTGGATCACGATGTGACGCTGGATCAGTTTAATGGGGTTGTGAGTAATATCACTGCGTGTAATAATTTGAGCTTCAGTGATGAAGATTTGCCTGAGGAAGGAAGAAATCATAATTTGGCTTTGCACATCTCTGTCAGTTGCAAAGAGGACTCAATGTCCAATGTGTTCATCGATACTGGATCATCTCTGATTGTCATGCCAAAATCCACTCTTGCTAAGCTGTCTTATGGTGGCACACCAATGAGATTTAGCAATGTGATCGTCAAGGCTTTTAATGGATCGAAGAAATCAGTGGTTGGAGAGGTTGATTTGCCTATTAGTATTGGACCATTTGTCTTCAAGATTACTTTTCAAGTGATGGACATTTTCCCTGCGTACAGTTGCTTATTAGGACGCCCGTGGATCCATGAGGCTGGGGCAGTTACTTCAACTCTTCACCAAAAGCTGAAATTTGTGAAAGATGGAAAGATGGTCGTTGTGAATGGAGAACAAGCTTTGTTGATTAGTCATCTCTCTTCATTCCGTACCATAGAAGCTGATGAAGTGGTCATTGGAACTGCATTCCAAGCCCTGTCTGTTAATGATGAAATCAAAAAGGATGAAGCTTCCATTGCCTCCTTCAAAGATGCTCAGCTGGTGGTTTAGAATGGACATTCAGGAGTCTGGGGACAAGTGGTGAGTCTACAAGAGAACAGGAATAGAGCTGGTCTGGGATTTTCTGCCTCAGACAAGTCTGTGATGAAGTCTGAATCTGCTTTTCGTCCTTATCAAGAGATGTTTCATAGTGCTGGGTTTCTACACCCGACTCTTCCAGAGGTGAACGCTATTGTTGAAGATGAATCAGAGCCAGAGGTGCCAACCTTTGTGACCCATGGAAAGATGATTAAGAACTGGATCACCATTGACATTCCTAAGTGTACTCATGTCTCAAAGTAATTTGCTTTTATGTTTTTCAAAATCCTTTCATTCTGCCCAAGATGAAAGTGAAGTTGTTGGGGCTGTTTTCTGTTTGTTTTAAACATTAAAATCATCAATCAAAGTCATTTTGTTTCTGCATATAAATGCTTTTTATCTTTTTGCTTTTTCTGGAAAGTGGTAACACAAAAAACCTTAAAAAAAATGTTTTCATTTTCCATAATTTGCACGATTACATGTTTGCATATATCTTTCCTTTTCCTGAAATAATAATCATTTGTGCAGATTAATCAATAAAACCGTTGAAAGTAATGACCCTGCGCCCTCTCCTAACTTCGAGTGTCCTGTGTATGAGGCGGAAGAAGAGAGTGATGAATGTATTCCTGATGAGATTTCCCGACTGCTTGAGCACGAGGAAGACACTATTCAGCCATATAAAGAGCCATTGGAAGTCATCAACTTGGGTTCTGAAGAGGATAAAAAGGAAGTCAAGATTGGGGCACTGCTTGGTCAAGACGTTAAGAAGAGGATGGTAGAGCTTCTTAAAGAGTATGTTGACATTTTTGCGTGGTCCTACCAAGATATGCCTGGACTGGACACAGATATTGTGGAGCATCGCTTGCCGTTGAAACCAGAATGTCCTCCTGTCAAGCAAAAGTTAAGAAGGAGTCATCCTGATATGGCAGAAAAGATTAAGAATGAGGTCTTGAAGCAGATAGATGCAGGTTTCCTTGTCACTTCTGTATATCCTGAATGGATTGCCAATATTGTGCCTGTTCCGAAGAAAGACGGAAAAGTTCGCATGTGTGTGGATTATAGAGATTTGACCAAAGCCAGTCCGAAAGATGATTTTCCTCTACCTCACATTGATATGTTGGTAGATAGCACTGCAAAGTTTGAAGTTTTCTCCTTTATGGATGGTTTTTCAGGATACAATCAGATTAAGATGGCACCTGAAGACATGGAAAAGACAACCTTTATTACGCCATGGGGGACATTCTGTTACAAAGTGATGCCTTTTGGGTTGAAGAATGCTGGTGCGACATATCAGAGGGCCATGACTACTCTTTTCCATGATATGATGCACAAAGAAATTGAGGTTTATGTGGATGATATGATTGCCAAGTCCCAATCAGAAGAGGGGCACATGGAAGATCTGTTAAAGTTGTTTCAGCGTTTGAGAAAGTATCGTCTCCGCTTAAACCCAAACAAATGCACTTTTTGTGTCCGTTCTGGAAAGTTATTGGGTTTTGTTGTCAGTCAGAGAGGAATTGAAGTAGATCCTGATAAAGTCAAAGCAATTCAGGAAATGCCAGCACCAAAGACTGAAAAACAAGTGAGAGGTTTCCTCGGACGTCTGAACTATATCTCCAGGTTCATTTCCAATATGACTGCTACCTGTGAGCCGATCTTCAAGTTGTTAAAGAAAAATCAGGGATGTGTGTGGAATAAAGATTGTCAGAAAGCTTTTGACAACATCAAAGAATATCTGCTTGAACCTCCCATTTTGCTTCCTCCAGTTGAGGGAAGACCTCTGATTATGTACCTCACAGTGCTTGAGAATTCAATGGGATGTGTGTTGGGTCAGCATGACGAGTCTGGTCGAAAAGAGTATGCAATATACTACCTTAGCAAAAAGTTTACCGAGTGCGAAACAAGATACTCGCTGCTTGAGAAAACTTGCTGTGCTTTGGTGTGGGCTGCTCGCCGACTGAGACAGTATATGTTGAACCACACCACCCTATTGATTTCCAAAATGGATCCAATTAAGTATGTATTTGAGAAACCTGCATTAACTGGAAGGATTGCTCGCTAGCAAATGTTGCTATCAGAATATGATATTGAATATCGAGCTCAGAAAGCTGTGAAAGGAAGTGTGTTGGCAGAGTACCTCGCTCACCAACCAATTGATGATCATCAATCTATCAGGATGGACTTCCCAGATGAAGATATAATGTATTTGAGATCTCAAGATTGGGATGAACCGTTGCCAGAAGAAGGGCCGGATCCCGAATCCAAATGGGGTTTGATTTTTGATGGAGCTTCTAATATTCATGGCCATGGAATTGGCGCCATTATCATCACTCCACATGGATCACATGTTCCTTTCACTGCAAGGATATGTTTTGACTGTACAAACAATATTGCTGGGTATGAAGCTTGCATCATGGGACTTGAAGAGGCCATTAATTTGAGAATTAAGATTCTTGATGTTTATGGAGATTCTGCGCTTGTGATTAATCAGATTAAAGGAGAATGGGAAACTCGTCATCCTGGTTTAATTCCTTACAAAGATTACGCTAGAAGGTTATTGACATTCTTCAACAAAGTTGAATTCCACCACATCCCTCGAGATGAGAATCAGATGGCCGATGCTTTAGCCACGTTGTCTTCCATGTACAAAGTGAATTTCCATAATGAGGAACCTCAAATTACAATCAGGCGTCTCGATAGACCTGCTCATGTATTTGCAGTTGAGGAAGCAACAGATGAGAAGCCTTGGTATTTCGATATTAAGCACTTCCTCCAGACTCAAGAGTACCCACTTGGGGCATCAAATAAAGACAAGAAAACTTTGAGGAGATTGGCTGGCAATTTCTTCATCAATGCTGATGTTTTGTATAAAAGGAATTATGACATGGTCTTGCTCAGATGCGTGGATAGACACGAAGCAGACATGTTGATGCATGAAATTCATGAAGGTTCTTTTGGTACCCATGCCAATGGACATTCGATGGCTAAAAAGATGCTTAGAGCAGGTTACTATTGGTTGACAATGGAATCTGATTGCTACAAGTTTGTAAAGAAGTGTCACAAGTGTCAAGTGTATGCTGACGAGATTCATGTGCCTCCGACACTTCTCAATGTTATTTCCTCTCCATGGCCTTTCTCTATGTGGGGTATTGATATGATTGGCATGATTGAACCCAAGGCTTCGAATGGACATCGATTCATCCTGGTAGCAATCGATTACTTCACCAAGTGGGTAGAAGCTGCTTCATATGCTAATGTAACAAAGCAAGTTGTGGTCAGATTTATCAAGAACAACATCATCTGCAGATATGGTGTACCAAGCAAGATCATCACTGATAATGGCTCGAATCTGAACAATAGCATGATGAGAGAATTGTGCGAAAGCTTCAAGACTGAACATCACAACTCTTCGCCTTATAGGCCAAAGACGAATGGAGCTGTTGAAGCAGCAAATAAGAACATTAAGAAAATTGTGCAAAAGATGGTTGTTACGTACAAGGACTGGCATGAGATGCTCCCATTTGCTTTGCATGGGTACCGTACACCTGTTCGTACTTCAACAGGGGCGACTCCCTTTTCTTTGGTTTATGGCATGGAAGCAGTGCTCCCTTTGAGGTTGAGATTCCATCATTGAGAATTTTAATGGAAACCAAGTTATCTGAGGCTGAATGGTGTCAGAGCAGGTTTGATCAATTGAATTTGATAGAAGAAAAGAGAATGACGGCTTTATGCCATGGTCAGTTATACCAGAAAAGAATGAAGAAAGCATTTGATAAGAAGGTTCGACCTCGTGTATTCAGAGAAGGCGATCTCGTGCTCAAAAGGATCTTGTCTTTCACCTCCGATTCAAGGGGCAAGTGGACTCCTAATTTTGAAGGACCATATGTTGTTAAGAAAGCCTTCTCTGGCGGTGCATTAATTCTTGCAACTATGGATGGAGAAGAGCTCCCACGTCCTGTGAATGCTGATGTAGTCAAGAAATACTTCGCCTAAATAATAAAAGAACAGCTCGCTAAGTTGAAAACCCGAAAGGGCGGCTTAGGCAAAAAAGAGCGTCTCGGTGGATTGAAAACCCGAAAGGGCGGTCCAGGCAAAAATTAGAGACATAAACAGAATAAAATACCCGGTGGACTGAAAACCCGAAAGGGCGGTCCAGGCAAAAGTTAGGGATTCATGGCAAGTAACTACATCAGACAAGACTTGATCATCAGCAGTCATCTGTTTATCATGAAGAAGTTCGACACTTTTCAACGGAAGCCTTTGCTCAGGAATTCCCAGTTGAGAGAGAGGATGGGGTCATTACATTTCAATGTACCTTTTCCATAAAATTACCACTTTCCAAACTTTGTAATAATCTATGGGGTCTTGCCTTTTGCAGGCTACCATTCCATTAAAAAAGTTTGAGCCTTTATCTTTTATTGGCAATCTTATTTCTTTCATATCTCTCAAAATGTCATTTATTGTTGATAGTAATTTTTGAAACAAAGAGATAATTGATTTCAACAAAATCCTTTTGAAAATTATAAAAGAATTTTTACTTTGATTCATGAGTGCATTACAAGGAATGGATATGTTGATGTATTCATGTGCAGAAGAACGTATTACACTCAATATACCTTTGGCCTGGTTCGAGTTTGGTTTAGAACTCAACTACGGTGTTCTCTCAGCTTCAATGTTCCCTAGTGTTGGGTAGCATATATTCTGAAGCCATCGAAAGATTGCTAGCAGTTTCTGCTTTGGTGTTCAGCCTGGGACATGCTTGATTATGTCATCTTCGTACACCATCTCTTTCTACCTTCAGTGGAACGTTGGTAGTTCACCGTCAGTGGAACGTTGGTATATTTTGTTATCTTCATCGTCAGTGGTACGTCGATGTATTTCTCTTCAATACCTTCAGTGGAACGTTGGTAGTTCACCTTCAGTGGAACGTTGGTGTATTTTGTTATCTTCATCGTCAGTGGTACGTCGATGTATATCTCTTTCTACCTCCAGTGGGACGTTGGTAGTTCACCTTCAGTGGAACGTTGGTGTAGTTTGTTATCTTCATCGTCAGTGGTACGTCGATGTATTTCTATTCATATCATCAGTGGTACGGTGGTATAACTCTCTTCATATCATCAGTGGTACGGTGGTATATCTCTCTTCATATCATCAGTGGTAAGGTGGTATATCTCTCTTCATATCATCAGTGGTACGGTGGTATATCTCTCTTCATATCATCAGTGGTAAGGTGGTATATCTCTCTTCATATCATCAATGGTACGGTGGTATATCTCTCTTCATATCATCAGTGGTACGGTGGTATATCTCTCTTCATATCATTAGTGGTACGGTGGTATATTTCTTCTTCATGCCTTCAGTGGAACGTGGGTATGTGTTATCGTCAATGGTACGGCGGTACATCTCTTCATATCATCAGTGGTACGGTGGTATATTCCTTCTTCATGCCTTCAGTGGAACGTGGGTATGTGTTATCGTCAATGGTACGACGGTACATCTCTTCAATCATCAGTGGTACGATGGTGTGATTTCTGTTAACGGAAGATTGGTATTCTAATTCAGGATGCATACTTTCTCATCCCCAGTAAAAGAGGATGTTCCTTTTTTCTCATCCCCAGTGAAAGAGGATGCTATAACCTCTCTGACGTGAAGTGTTTTCCCCAGAGAAGTTTCTCTTCCCACCAAAGTTCCGTCTCTCCAACAAAGTCTTGCCTTCCCCAGTGGAACTTCTAAGACGTTTGTTTCCCCAGCGGAGTTATAGCAAGACATTTGTTTTCCCCAGTGGATCACTTGTTACTCCCCCAGTGTTGTCATGCTTTGTTATCATCACGTGCATTCATTAACATTGCATTGCATCTTAGGCTCAAAAATTGTGTTTTATATATTTAAGTCTCTTCGATTTTTGTCAAAACGAAGATTTCCAATCATCGTATCTCCAAATCGAAGAAACTTAAATAGGGGCATCTGTCATACCCCAATTTTTGACCCTAAGATCATACATCAATTGCATTCAATCATCAATCAAGAGCACCATTGTGAAGCTTTATCTTTGATACTGTGATTATCTCTGAGGGGAATTATCGAGCATTTATAGTTTTTTATTTGTTTATACTAACCAAAAATCAAAAATATATGTTTTGTCTCTTTTGTTTATATTTTACAGGTGAAAGATCGGGCAAAAATCAAAACAGTGCAAGAAAACAATTTTTGAAAATTTGAAGGTGGAAATCGATTTACCCCTGTGGGAAATCGATTTCCTGTGCGCAAAATTCAAAAAAAATATAAGAGGGAAGCTTGAAATCATTTTGGCACCTTTTTATTTGATCATTTTATCAATTTTCCACCTCATCAAAATTAACTCATTTATTAAACCCTCTTTAACCCCATTTTACCACTTTTTACCATTTAATTGCCACTTTAATCACCAATTAAACACAAGTTAATCACCAAACACAAAAAGACCAATTTGCCACTACTCTTGCTCCAACTCTATAAATAGAGCCCTCTACTCTCTCATTTCTCAAGCTTGGAGAGCCAAAAAATTGCTTGCAAATTCATTTCTCACCCTTTCCAAAACCCTCACCCAAAGTTCATTTTCATAAGATTAGCAAGGTTCACATTGAATCTTGCTAATTTTGAACTAAGCCTCCTACATTTCACTCTTTTCTTTGATTGTTCATCTCCATACTTGAAGGATTTACACTTTGTGCTTGTTCTTGAAGCTACTTCAACACTTTAATTCAAGAATTGGTAAATTTCTCAATTCTAAGATGTAGATCTTTGTTGCTTGTTTTCAATGCATCTTTGATGCTATATTGGTGCTATTTGATGGTGATTTGATGGAAAATTCGTGCTCCTATTGATATGTGATCATAAGGTGTTTGTATGTTTGCCTAAATCAAGTTTCAAAGTTCATAATGCTGTTTTTTTGAAAACTGTGCGCAGGAAATCGATTTCCTACAGAGGGAAATCGATTTCCACTCTGTTTTTTGCGCCCAAAACTGAACTCTGCACTCAGGAAATCGATTTCCTACAGAGGTAAATCGATTTCCAGTAAGGCAGAATGTGTTTTTTGCCTTTTTTATGCTTGTTTTGGCTTCCTACTTCCTCCACTTCATTAATATCATTGGATCTAGGATGTTGATAGGTTTGAAATGACCTAATCCATAATATTAGATGAATGATATTAATGATAGTGTGAGTTTATTATCTTTTGTGAATTTTATTCTTCTTCCTCCATTTCATTAATATCATTGGATCTAGGATGTTGATAGGTTTGAAAGAACCAAATCCATAATATTAGATGAATGATATTAATGATAGTGTGAGTTGATTATCTTTATGCATTTTATCTTCTCCTTCTCCTTTTTTTCTTTTGATCGATGAAAGTCTTAATACTTTGAGAATTCTTATGGATTCTTAGTAAAGACTAGATCGTTACCTATTTTCTTTTCGTGCGGTATTGCTTTCGGAAGGCGATCTACATATCGTTCTTCTCGCATGCATTAGCACATAAAGTTTTGACCGGCCTCGTTGTAGGGTGATTTCTACATAAATCACTTGGCGATCTGCTTAACATAGCGCAATATTTCGTGTCCCGAATAAAAAAAGATCAAACATGGAAGAGAATTGTATGCGGTTGATTTAAGACTTGTGGAGGTTTTTATCGTGTAGTCGCTATGATTCTATCAAGCTTCTGATAAACCCCATTGAATTTAAATCCGAGTACATCATTCACTCACCATAGATCTTTCTACTAACTTTGATAACATACTTGACAAGTTTCAAGATGGTTATCTTTAACACTTAACAACTAACTTTAATTTCCGCACCTTTACTATACCGCTCTTTATATTACCGCTCTTTATATTTCTCGCTTTATCGCTTTACTTTATCATTTCATCATATTTACTTTCCGTCATTTTCTCTTTGTCCACTTGGACATATGTTTATGCTTCTGTTATTTTTCTTTTGTCCACTTGGACCATACTTTATTTTTTCGCTAAAACACTAATAAATAACCAAAATCTAAAAAATACATAAGGCTCTCTTTGGACTATCAGTTACTATCCCTAGCGCTTTGGAGATTCGGACTTATGGACCTAGCACCTCTGGACTCATTCTATTACTATCCTGTGATTGTTCTGTCTGTCTGGCATTGTTCTGTTGTATGTTTATGTGTGCAGGTATTTCCTTGAAAGCCCTTGATGGTTAATTCCAAGGCATTGATATAAGGATTTTACCCGAAAACAGCCGTTACTCTGCCCAATTTTCGTCAGAATCTTAATGTGCTTAATGAAAAATGGTGCTAAGACAATAAGTTCATCTGGATCCCCAAGTGTTAATGTGTTGGTATTGATAAATCCAAAGGATGGGAAAACTACCTTGGCTCTTAATGTCAAGTGTTGGCTTCTTATTTGGTTAGGCCGTTTCTTTCCTTAGCTTTTATTTTATGCATTAGGTTAGCCTCTTCATCTCCTCCCATTCTTAAATTTTCAAAATCTTCTCCCTTTTTCCAAAATATTCTTATGTTTGCAAATCCTTTCAAAACCTTTTTTCTTAAAAATATCTTTCGCCCCTAGTGGCTTTTCTTCAAAAGTTTAGACACCGTTAATTGTCGAAACGAGTGGTTATACCCCACGATTTTGAAATTGATTGATAATAACGAGATCTTTTCCGCGTGAGAGAGCTAGTGGCATACTCGTCGATTTTATCCGAGTTGGCGCCCTTCTTTCATTTGCGATGCAAAAAACTTGTTTGTTCTCATGCTCAAGATCAATGGCTGAGTATTTCTCTCTAACGACAACAAAGTGTTTATTCGTTTTAAAAAAACGTTTTTCCCAAAAGCGGAACTACATTAGCTCTGACTTCTCCATTGCACCGAGGAGGTATGTAGGCCCAAAGCTTAACGCTTTGCCGAGCTTATTTTGAAAATAAAACAAACCGTTTTTTAGCACACACACAACACAGATTTTCAAAAAGGTTCCCGTGGAGTACCACAGATATGAGGGGTGCTTTAAACCTTCCCCTCATATAATCAACACCCGAACCTGAGTTCTCTTTCTTGTTTTTTTAAAAACAAAACTTTGGGTTTTTCGTTCTTTTCCCTTTTCCTTTGAAAAAATAAAGCGCGGTGGCGATTTCAAAACGGAATATTGATTCGAGTCAATCCCATGGCTTCGATGTCAGATTTTCCCCGCTACACTATGGAAGGCAAATTTTGGGGTATGACAGTTGGCCAACCATTGAGGATACTCAGAGGTGACAAGAAAACCTGCGTCGAGCTGTTTTTGAACTTCCACTTTGATCTTGTTAGCCATATCAGGGTGAGTCCTTCGCAATTTCTGCTTAACTGGTGGACATTCTGGCTTCAATGGCAAGTAATGCTGAACAATATTGAGAAGGTCTGTCAACATATTCTTTGAGAAGGTCTGTCAACTTACTCTTGATATCAGCATTAAGCAGCGATCCAATGGTCACTTCTTTTTTGTCTTCTTCAGAACCCAAGTTGATCTTTTCTAAAGGCTCTTTGTGAGACATAATGGCTCTTTCCTCGTGCTTAAGTAATCGAGAGATCTCGTCCGGGATCTCCTCTTCTTCCTCTTCTTCGGCTTCGAACACAGGAAACTCAAAGTTGGGAGAGGGCATAGGGTTATTGCATTCAATGGGTTTATTAATAGTTAATCTGCACATATGATTTATGCTTGTTTCAGAAAAAACTGTGAATGCAATAGTGTATGCAGATTATTGAAAAAGTTTTTTTTTGGGTTTTTTAGGATTACCATTTCCAGAAAAAAGCAAAAAATAAAACATATAATGTAGGGAATTCAAAATGACATTTTATTTATGATTCATTTTTGAAACAAAGCCCTAAACACAAACTCATTTGTCTTGGGCAGGACAAAGAGGGAAACTTTTAAAAACAAAGCCCTATACACAAACTTATTTGGGCAAAACATTTAAAAGCAAAGCCCTATAAAACATCTCTCTGCTTTGGGCCAGGCAGGAGGTCAAAATAACATCGAGGTGATTACTTTGAGCGGCGACAGCTTTCCAGTAGCAATGAACTCCTCCGTGTATTATGTATTCAGGAAAATTCTCCTCAGAATTATCTTCAGTATTGACATTGACCGCTGGTCGAGCAGGATTTGAAGGTCCTGGTTTGTCAACCTTATTCTTTGTAGAGTTGAAATAGTCTTCTTCTACTTCTTGAAGAGAATATGATGAGTCACAATCTTCAGAATTTTCAGGATGTATTTCCCAGTCTTCAGGATGAAGAGACTCATTGTCAGAGACACTTTCCGAGTCAACTGCGGGGCCATCTTCCCCTTCATCTTCAAAAATGGCATTTATGTGATAATAACCATTCTCAGGATTATAAATCTTGGTAGATGCGTTGAAGCCGAAATCTTCAGTAATTTCAAGCTGCTGAGAAAATTGAGAGGGCTGGTAAACCTCTTCTGGTTGACTATTATATTCAAAGGAATCTCCCCATCCAGTTGGTTGGATGTCTTCAATCAAAATCTTTGAACTTTCAGGTGCAGTATATTTCACCATATAATCATACTTGCCACTTGGTTGTCCCAAGGTATCCCAAACCTCTGTAGGAACAGGCTCAGTTTCGTTGCTATTGGATTTCTCTGAAGGAGGATAGAACAGTGCATATGGTTCTTCCTGAGATATATATCTCGAGTCATTGAGATAACATTTCCATTCTTCTTCAGGATGAGGTAGACTTCTTCGATGCATTCTTCGATAACGACATTAACCTCTTGAGGAATTGGGTTAAGGAATCCGCCACTAATGAATGTTTCTTTGATCGGACGAAGGGTTTCTTCCTTCTTGGTGCAGTTTGAGAACGTTGGTGAACATCCGAGTCCTGCTCTGGTTTCATTCTTGGTAGGGATCACAACTTGCCCCAGCCAGTGGTAGTTCCATTTTTTACTACTTTTACTGCCTCTTTGTAAGAAGAGATTGATACTTTCTTTTTGGAAGATTCATCTTCTAAAGAGAGACCTTCGAACTGCGTTCCTTCCACATTATCAGCACTAATGAAAGAAAAAATGGATAAATGGCTCACCATCAAGGCTTGCTCCCCACTTATTGTTACCAATTTTCCATTTGTTACAAATTTTAACTTTTGATGGAGCGTAGAAGTTACTGCCCCTGCTTCATGGATCCATGGTCGTCCTAACAAATAGCTATAAGCAGCTTGAATGTCCATGACCTAGAAGGTGATTTGAAATGTATGTGGACCAATTGTCATGGGAAGGTTGACTTCGCCAATAACAGATTTTCGCGATCCATCAAATGCATTGACTACTACACCACTGAACTTCATAGGCATTCCTTGGTAAGACAAACGAGCAAGAGTCGTCTTTGGCATCACATTCAAGGAAGATCCGGTGTCTACCAGCACGTTGGACAAGGAGTCTGACTGAGATTTCATAGAAATGTGCAAAGCAAGATTGTGATTTCTACCCTCCTCGGGGAGTTCTTCATAAGGAATGATGACGTTAACTTTAGGCATTTCCGAGTTAATATCTAAGACTAAAAGCTCATGCGGATAACATCCTATCATGTTAACTTCATCTTCATTCCTATTTCTGTAGATCTGAATAGTACCATTATCTAGCAAAACTTGAAGATCTCTTCTCACAATCGAACATCCATGAGGATCTACACAACATATGCTACAGAAACCGTAGTGATGCTGGCGAAAATTCTGCCCTTGACAGAGAGTGGCGTGCATTTGTACCAAATCTGCTCTTGAGAAATTGATATTATAGATTCGGTATGGACCAAGACATCCATACACCATGTTTACAACCTGCCCTCCATGATTGTGTAAGCGGATTTGCTTGTACATTTGGATTCAAATTTATGAAAGAGAGGAGATTAGATCTAACCAACCTCTGAACTTCATATTTCAAAGCTATACAATGCTCAAGATCATGGCCAGGTGCTCCTTGATGATAACGGCATGAGACCTAAGCTTTGTACCACCATGGGAGTTTCTCAGGTACTGGTGGTGGTGCTTTAGTTTGAACAAGACCTCTTTCAATCAAGGCAGGGTACAATTCTGTGTAGGTCATTGGAATCGGATCGAACTGTGGAGCTCTTTGCACACGATTCTAATTGCTAAACTGTTGATCCTGTTGTCGAGGCTATTGTTGTTGAAACTGCGGGGTAAATCCCGGATTTGGTGTTGTATTAATGACTGGCGCAATAGCAGCTACCTGTTGTTGACGATTGACGTTTCCTCTTGGCTTTCCTTGGGACACCATGTCAACACTTTGTTCTTTCTTCTTTTGGAAACCTCTTTTGAACTTTTTGGTTCCGCTTGAAGATCCACCTTCTTTAGTTAGACGTCCGATTCAGACTCCTTCTTCTAGACGCATCCCCATGTTTACCATTTCGGTGAAATCACTTGGAGCACTAGAGCAGGTTCTTTTGGTACCCATGCCAATGGACATTCGATGGCTAAAAAGATGCTTAGAGCAGGTTACTATTGGTTGACAATGGAATCTGATTGCTACAAGTTTGTAAAGAAGTGTCACAAGTGTCAAGTGTATGCTGACAAGATTCATGTGCCTCCGACACTTCTCAATGTTATTTCCTCTCCATGGCCTTTCTCTATGTGGGGTATTGATATGATTGGCATGATTGAACCCAAGGCTTCGAATGGACATCGATTCATCCTGGTAGCAATCGATTACTTCACCAAGTGGGTAGAAGCTGCTTCATATGCTAATGTAACAAAGCAAGTTATGGTCAGATTTATCAAGAACAACATCATCTGCAGATATGGTGTACCAAGCAAGATCATCACTGATAATGGCTCGAATCTGAACAATAGCATGATGAGAGAATTGTGCGAAAGCTTCAAGATTGAACATCACAACTCTTCGCCTTATAGGCCAAAGACGAATGGAGCTGTTGAAGTAGCAAATAAGAACATTAAGAAAATTGTGCAAAAGATGGTTGTTACGTATAAGGACTGGCATGAGATGCTCCCATTTGCTTTGCATGGGTACCGTACACCTGTTCGTACTTCAACAGGGGCGACTCCCTTTTCTTTGGTTTATGGCATGGAAGCAGTGCTCCCTATTGAGGTTGAGATTCCATCATTGAGAATTTTAATGGAAACCAAGTTATCTGAGGCTGAATGGTGTCAGAGCAGGTTTGATCAATTGAATTTGATAGAAGAAAAGAGAATGACGGCTTTATGCCATGGTCAGTTATACCAGAAAAGAATGAAGAAAGCATTTGATAAGAAGGTTCGACCTCGTGTATTCAGAGAAGGCGACCTCGTGCTCAAAAGGATCTTGTCTTTCACCTCCGATTCAAGGGGCAAGTGGACTCCTAATTTTGAAGGACCATATGTTGTTAAGAAAGCCTTCTCTGGCGGTGCATTAATTCTTGCAACTATGGATGGAGAAGAGCTCCCACGTCCTGTGAATGCTGATGTAGTCAAGAAATACTTCGCCTAAATAATAAAATAACAGCTCTTTGTCATCTCTTTCTCTTTTAACGGTGGATTAATCTGAGCAGCAGTTTCTCTCCATCGTTGGGCATATTCTTTGAAAGCTTCATGAACTTTCTGAGCCATGGATCGGAGCTGATCTCTGTCTGGAGCCATATTCGAGTTGTATTTGTATTGTCGGACAAATGCCTCACCTAGGTCGTTGAAAGTTCGAATGTTGGTGTTATCCAAACCTGTGTACCACTTCAGTGCGGCACCAGTCAAACTGTCTTGAAAGTAATGGATGAGCAACTGATGATTATCTGCATAGGTAGACATCTTCCTAGCATACATCACGAGATAGCTTTGTGGACAAGAACTACCTTTGTACTTCTCAAAACCAGGGACCTTGAATTTAGCTGGTATTTGTACACTGAGAACCAAACATAGCTCCTGGGCATTCTTTCCAAACAAATCTTTCCCACGAATAGCCTTGACTTCCAGTTGAATCTTGTTGAACTGTTCTTGGAGATCTTCCTCAAGGTTACGCTGATTTGTGCTATCATCTTGATCATGGTAAATCTCATTGCCACCATAAACAACTGTGTGAACCGTAGGGGTCGGAACTGTCATAGTGGGTTGAGAGAGTGCCATAGTGATTTGGGAAAAAGTTACCCCCTGATGTGGAGTGAACACTGAACCTTGTGTAGTAGGCGCTTCAGTTGTGGTTGTTTGAACCCCAGAGAAATTATGGCGGAAACCTGCACCAAAGCTGAAAGGCGTGCCCCAACCTTCTGGCGTGGAGAAAGATGGAATGCTGAATGCAACTGTAGAAACTGGAGTAGTTATCTCAGATATCACTGTTGCTTGACTATTGGGTGGTGGCTGCTGATTCTGTGCGGCCATTAAAGATTCAACCAGAGTAGTGAGACTTTCCAAATTTTCTTGAAGGGTGGTCACTGTATCACGGAGCTCAATATTCTCTTGGTCCAAGTTTTCCATCACTCTTCTTTTGCTCGAACGAGTATTGTATCTGTGATCTGATTGCGAGCGCGGTCGAGAGACTTTGAGACGCGACAGCTTGACGATCTATTGGAGAAAGATCCAAAAGATGAGACTTTATACAATAGACTAGATATGCAGAATGATGTATGCAAAAAGAAGTTTATGATTTTTCCAAACATTTTTTAAAGATTATTTCCTTGCAAACATTTGAAGACAAACTATTCTCTTATTGATATAATGGGAAATGTTACAACATTGGAGCGTAGCTCCTTACAGAAGCAAATGATAAATAAAAAGCTAAACAAATCCTAAACATCCTCATCGGACGAAGAACCGAATGCGTTATGCAGCTTGAGCTTCATGATTTCTTTCCCATAATAAGCTTTCAACTCGGCCTTTTCGGTCCTCAGTTTGTCAACAACATTCTTCCAATTGTCAGGCATCGGAGCGTTGCTTGTTGAACCTTCAAACTTTTTCTTTCTTTCTTTGATGTACCTCATGATTGCGGCATCTTTTCGACGGATCTTCTCATCTTTACTCATGAGCCATCCATCTTGATAATAGAGAGTTTCTTCGTGATCTTTCACTCGTTTCTTCAACTTTCTGTTTTCCACATCAGTTCTACGAAACTTTTCTTCCCAAGCGTCTTTTTCTAACCTCATCTTAGCCAAAGTCTCTTGGTATTCTTCTATAGTGTCAATGGGAATATTGGGTAGTTGAGATACCACATGGAACATGGGTTTATCATAATCATAAGGCATTTGAAACTCCCTTGCTCTTTTCTTCACCCAACAGGTATAGGCGTCCGTAGCAATGCAGTTCCTTATCCCACCTTTTTCTTTTCTTCTAACGTCGTACCAAGCTCTTACCATTCTTGTTTTCACCCCTTGAGGATCCTCCCCTTCTTGGTAGAAGTAACATTCCACAGCGAGACCAATGGGTTTAGCTGAATTTGCATACCCGAGTTGTCGTCGGGCTAGGACCGGATTGTAGTTAATTCCTCCTTGTGTACCAATGAGGGGTACGTTGGTGAACTCTCCACAACTATCAATGGTTTCTGTACCGCAGCGATCCAAAGTATACCAATGGATATCATTATTAGTAAGGGACATAAGTCTTTGAGGCCAACGCAAACCTTCTCGGTTTTCCGTGAAAATAGGAGACTTAGGTAAGTGTGAAACAATCCATTTGAACAAAAGAGGTGCACAACATACAATGATTCCATCGCCTTGGCGGTTCCTATGATGAATAGAGAAATACATGTCACCAAGCAAAGTCGGAACAGGATTTCCAATCAGAAAGATCTTTATGGCGTTGATATCAACAAAGTCGTTGACGTTGGGAAACAGAACCAACCCATAAATGAGCAAGGCTAATACAGCTTCAAAAGCTATCATGCTACCAGTTTCGATGAAATCAAAGGCTTTCTTTATTAGAAACTGCGAAGTCAAACCCGGAAGGTTTCCTTTGGTAGTCCAATTGCTCTCTACTTCAGATTTCTTCAAGTGGATACCTGCTGCAATGACTTGTGACTTAGGAATGGCTTTCTTTATTGAAAGGTATTTTGTCAGACACAGGAATACCCAAAAGATTGGCATATTCTTCCAAGGTTGGTACCAACTGGTAGTCTGGAACGGTGAAACATCGGTAGACGGGATCATAGAACAGAACCAGAGTTTTGAGAAGTCCTTCATCAACATGAGTGTTCAAGATAGGCAAAAGCTTTCCATGGCTTTTCCTAAAATCGGAAGGATCTTGTACAAAAGATGCTAACTCTCTCAGTCTTTCCACATTAGGCGCTTTGAAACCGTACTTTTTGGTATGCCTTTTTACCCACTCCATAACTTAATCCTATAATATTTGCAAAGAAAATTCTCTAAAATGTGTTTTTTGGAAAAAATCATGTTTTTTTTTTGAAAAGATGGATTTTCAATGAATGTATGAATGCATGGATGCATGAATGCCACGTATACAAACATGGTAAGGCAAACATGATAATGCAAACACGGTAGTGCAAACATGGTAATACAAACATGGTACACATAGGTTCAAAAGTTCAGCGTCACGAGCATGAGGTTGTCGCACGCTCGCGAAAAATGAACAGAGTCGCCACCAATATATTTATCCCATAAGGGAAAGGAATATCAGAAAACCTGGCAAAGGAAGGAACAGGGTCTTGCGACCAGAGAATCTAGGTGCGGGAGTCGGTTACGCAAGGGGAAGGTATTAGCACCCCTCACGCCCATCGTACTCGATGGTATCCACCTATGTCTGTTTCTATCTAAAGGGTGTATACTATGTCTATGTCTAAATGCGAAATGAATGCAAAATGTAGGGAAAATAAAGAATTGTACTCGCACGGGCCCTACCCCGCTGCCTACGTATCCTTTTCAGGAATCAGAGTTACCGTAGCTCGGCTAAAGATTTTCTGTTTGTTTTTGTGTTTTTTAGTTGGGCGGAGTCAACGTTCACGTTCTTGCATAAGGGACGACCTACGATGCGTACGAACGGAAATGACATTGCCCTTAGGTGCCAACGAGGCAAAAGGAAAAGAAATGATTGGTTTGTGTCTTTTAGGATAGATGAGTGATGAACAGTTCCCAATACCGGGCCACTCACCACTTTCTCTACTTTGTTTTGAATTTGAACCATTTTTAGGTGTTTTAAGTGTTTTTGGTTGTGTATTTTTTAAGGGAAATTACTCTGCGATTCGAATCACATAAAAATGTATAATGATCGAGAAGCAGATTAGGGAATGAATCCCACTCACTTCCATCCCATTATGTAATGTTCGAGAAACAGATTAGGGAATGAATCCCACTCATTTCTCTCCCATTAATTAATGTTTGAGAAACAGATTAGGGAATGAATCCCACTCATTTCTATGCCACTAAGTGATTGAGAAACAGATTAGGGAATGAATCCCACTCATTTCTCTATCACTTTCTTAATGTGATTCGCATCTTCCTTTTATTAAGTATTTTAAGAGTAGAGAAAAGAAAAAGAATGCAACAGGGAGCTAATTCTAAATTCTAGTCTAAGTTGTTTATACAAGTCTAAATCCTAATGTTAACATACTAATGGTATTAACAAGGTAGACCTAAAATGAGGCCAAAGATACAAGTAACAAAATCACACAAGCATCATACAAAAATAGTATGGAACTAACACAAAAACAATTCAAGCACCAATGCAAAATTAAACTAAAAAACTACTATTTTTAATGACATTTTTATGAGAGAAATCGAAATACAAGTCAAGTAAAAAGACTAAAAAAAACAATAGCCTAAAACTAATATTTTTATGAACATTTTTTATGTTGAAATTAGTATTAAAGTCTAAAAATGATAGTAGAAAATTGATATTTTTATGGCCTAAGAAAAATGGAAAAATCTAAGAAAATTCTAAATTCTAATTAAAGGAAACATGGGGGTGAGAATTAAATCTAGTGGTGATGCATAGCAGGGCGCAGGGCCCAACAGAGGCTAGCCCAGAAGTTGTTTTTGTGAATCAGGAAAAAAAGATAGGGAACGTGCGTGGGCCTCAGGGGGGTGTGCATTAGTAATTTCGTGTGGGAGCCCAATGACAGATTCAATCAATTCATGCTTTCTCATTTTTCTTCAAAAAAATAAAATAATTAAAACGAAAATAATTAAAAGTATGGAAAGAGTGAAATTAGGGTTATATACGTTCCTATCTCGTTTTCTCAATCTCTGCTCAGATTACTGCGGCCGCCGGAGTGGCTACCGGAAATCGCCTCCGGCGGCGCCCTTCCGTTAAATCCTCAATCAAACACCACCTCCGATTCGCCTCTCCTCACTCATCTCTAATCTCAAATTCATTTTCAGAAACCCCACACCGATCGCTCTACATCTAAGCAAATATCTAAGCCCTAAATTGACAAAGTCGAATCGAATGGTGAACGTGGACGCTCTTAACACAAGAACCGAGGGTTATCGCTCGTGAAGCTCCAATTTATACAATGATAACAAGAATTAAACGAAACGATGCAAAATCCAACAAATACGAGTTCACTAACCTACGGAGTGGAGGCGTACTCCGGTATCTGTTGCTATGGCTTGAAGACGATAATACAGAAGGCCAGAGGGGAGACGATATTCTTCCGATTGAATGCGAAATAAACGCGAAGACAACGAAGTAATCTTTCCGGTGAGTCTTCGATTTTTTCCGTTTCTTCTCTTTGCGAATCCTTCTTCTTCTTCTGTTTCTTTTGTGATTTCTTATTTTTCTTTCTGTGAGTGCGTATATTGCTGTGGCTGAGTGATTGAGAGCTGAGAGATGATGATTGAAGGTGTGATGGAGGTTTAGCTCACTGCTTAGAGCTTCAGATGTTGAAGCTCTAAGAGTTGTTGTTTTGAGCGTATGGTGATGGTGAGGGTTGGGGAGATGAGAGAGAGGGAGTTGCAGAGAGAATTGTGGGAAGGTGAAGATTGATTGATAGGGTGGAAATGAGTGTGTGGAGTGTGTAAATGGCGTGAAGAAGAAGTGTGATAATGGTGTGTGTGTGTGAAAGTGAAGGTGAAGGATAGCTGAAGGTTATGACATGAAGAAGTATGGTGAATGATGGGAAGGTCAGGGGAGAAACTGAATCAGAATGGTGGAGGTTTGAATATATAGAGATTGAGAGGGAGAAAGAGTTAGTTAGAGAGGAGTTTGAACTGTTGGATTGGAGGGAGTTAGTTAGAGATTAAGGGTGAGATTCTGAGTTGGTTATGAGAATGGAAACTGAGTTAGAAATAGGTTGGTTAGGTTAGTTGAAATGTGTTTGGATTCTGTTATTTCTGTTATTGTTTGTTACAGGCGGTTGGAGAACTATTTGGGAGATTAGTAAGTAGCAGGTGCTGTTAGAAATAATTGTTTCTGAACTGATTTGGAAATGTGCAGTTATGGTGAGCTGAATCAGATTTTGATGTCTTGTGATGGGTTATTGTATTGGTTCTAATGTGTATGGACTAGTATGTGAAGCTGGGTATGAAAGGTTAATAGAACTTGTTGGCTGAAAGTTTCTTTTATTGTGCAGGAAGTTTCTTTTAATTGTGGTTCAGTTTATGTTGAAGCATTGTTGTGCAGACTGTGTTTTTTGTTATGAAAGTTCTGTGTTGGTATTGTGAATGATTATGCTGTTTTTCAACATGCAGGCAGCAGGTCGGTTCAAGGATCATGGGGAGAAAGGAGGTTTGGACATCGGTGATGCTCATGGGATACCAGTGAATTGTTAGTGACGAAGATGGGAGCAGGGGTATGGCTTGAAGATAACATGAAGGAAGCCAACGTTTTAGAACTTTAGGATGAGGATTAGATTCTAGTTGTGTAAATTTCCTTTTATAATGTACTTGGTCCTTGGATATGAACTGAATTCATTTTGTAAATGTGTGGACTTGGAATGTTGTAATGGAGATCTTTTTCTTCCAAATGAATGCAACTATTATTCTCTTCCTTTTCATTTTCTTTGAATTGTAATCCAAGTTTTTGGTCAAAGGTCAAAAGTCCTAAAAAGTCAACTGTTCCTATTTTGTACATTTTCCTGTAGATCTTCCATTTTCTTTGGGTGACCTTGTATTGGGACGAATCTCGTATTGACTTTGAAGCAACATATGACGAGCTTTAACTTTGAATTCAAAAATTGCATTTTCCTCCTAAATGTACAAATGAATCTTCATATATTTCTCTCAATTTGCAACTTGAACCAACATCATAAGACAAGAGCTCAAGATGATTCACTATGAACTTCGGTAACAAAGTTGACCGTCCATGGTTGACTTTGACTAAGTTGAAACTTTGTCGAATGTCTTTAACAATTGAGAGTGGTCCAATACCTTCTTCAAACAAATGAATACACACTCTTTTGGCGAAGCTTCGAACGGATAGTTTGTATTTCGAGTAATCAAATGAACCAAACTTTGAATTGGAGAATAAACTAGATGACACCCTAACAATAAGATGATCATAGAAACAACCCTGAAAATCCACCAGTCGACATAATCACAGCGAAAGGAACCTTAATCCACGATTAGTTGAAAATTCAACAGAAACAAGCCTGCACAAAGTATGAACTTCAAGCCATGTGAAACCTCAACTCTATTTACAACCTCGATCCCTTGCAAAGCTTATTGATTAATGATGCATGAATTATGTTAATGACCTAATGGATAGTATGCAGATGAATGCAAGACCTAAGCCAGATGAAAGTAAAAGGGTAGGACAAATTTGGGGTATGACAGCTGCCCCTATTTAATCGTCTTAAACCTGAAGGTGAGATTGGCGCTAGCCTTTCGAACATTCAAGGTAGAAGAAGATTAAATATCAAGACCTGAAATTTGTCCTGAAGAGAAGATGTTGTAAGTGTTACCCTTATTTTGTTTTATCTTGATATCTGCTGGGGAAAGAGAAATTTTTGTTTTTTCTGGTGGAATGATTTATGGATGTTTTGGTTGAATGGGGAAAGAGAATAATGACTTGCTGGGGATTGGGAATTGGTTTTACGGTAAGAAATTATGGATGAATGGTGGTTGTCAGGCGAGAACTGACTTCATCATAAGATATCAGACGAGGACTGAAAATGAAAGAAATGATTTGCTAGGGCGGGGACTGGACTTTGAAAAAGGGTTTGCCAAGGCGAGAATCGGACTTTGAAAAAAGTTTGCCCAGGCGGGAATTGGACTTTGAAAAAAAGTTTGCCAAGGCGAGAATTGGACTTTGAAGAAAGTTTGCCAATGCGAGAATTGGGCTTTGAAGGAAGTTTGCCAATGCGAGAATTGGGCTTTGAAGGAAGTTTGCCAAGGCGGGAATTGGGCTTGGAAAGATGACTACCAGGACGGGAACTGGATTTGGAAAAATGATTACCAGGACGGGAACTGGATTTGGAAAAATGATTACCAGGACGGGAACTGGATTTTGAAAAAGATTACCAGGACGGGAACTGGATTTTGACTTGATTTGCCAGGGCGAGAACTGGGCTTTGAAATTGTTCGAAAGTTGGAAAGTAAATGGTTCACAACACGGGGGTCGGATCTAAAATGTTTTTCCGTACGGGGGAAGGGACCACGGAGACTAGCGACGACTAGACTCGATCAAAAGACATCGGTAAACATTGGAGATTCACGAAGATGTTGATGCTGGCGAAGCATAAGAATTACATTAATCCCTCAGGCCCAAGGCGGGGTGTAACTCATCAAGAGTGGCAATCGTTCGAATTGCCACACACCAAGTATGGTTATTCAAACGGTTGAAAAATGAGATGGGTTGAATGCCCATCCTAATTCGCACTCTAATCTTCACGCAGCACGCGGGAAATAACCTCGGAGACAACGATTCTGACAAAGAAAGACATTGTGTCTGATCCACACTGGAGAGAGAAGATGACACTTCTTCTGAGGGTATATGTGTTACTTCGTACCTTTTGGGCACACACAAACTGGCTTATGCATTGATGTATGTTTGAATTTTTGTATGGCGTAATGATCCACCTTAATGGAAATGCTACGCTTTTGAAGATGCAATGTTATATGCAATGGATTCTATATGCAAAGTGCCAAATAAAGGCGTTAGCATGATTATTGGGGTCCGTTGCTTGTGGTCTTGAGCTATCAATATGAATCGGTGTTGGAAAACCTACAGTACCAAAGATTATTGGCAACTACCTTGAGGGTTGGAATGTAGCTCTGTTGGGGAGGAAGTGACTTCATCTGACTTTCCCTACATCTTGAATTGCTTGGGGATGGTGAGCTTGAGGAGATTCCCTCGATTCACCATGTTGAGGATGAGAACTTCAGAAGAGGAGACCAGGTCGGGGGAATGGGACAACTCCCATGAGAAATAAACTCATGTGCTTGGGGAGAGGCCAAAGTTCCAGGAGAGATAAACTCCTATAATCATGGAGAGACAATAAAACTCAGAAGATTGTGCCCTAAGCTTCGTGCACTACAAAGGAATTTGCCTCAAGGGATCCTTGGAGAGATTTGTCGAATCTCGACGTATCTGCCCCAGATTGGTTGAACTCAAGAGAGATTCCTCAACTTGATTGCCCCAGATTGACCAACGGTGAATGGATGCCTCAGTCGACAGAGTCTTCACACAACTTGCCCCTCGGAGTGACCAACCTGTGAAGTGAATGGCTCATGGAATCGATCAACTTTTTCTGCAGTTGTTCATTGTTTGGTCTTCCTTGATGTCAAGTATTTATTCACAAGTAAAAGATATTTGTTTTGAAGATGATAATCCTAATGCGATGCTTATGCTAGCTTCGAGATCAAAGTTATTAAAACAAAGTTGTGACATTCAGTGTTTGAATTATTTGTCATATCGATATCAACACAAATGGTAAGCAAACATCTAGGAGTCAGTTTTACACAACTTGCTTTTGAAATAAACCCTGCTTCAATTAGGTCTTTTTAAGGGTTGTAACGTGGTCTGGTTCACGGTTTCAGAAAGAAAGGATTTTAAGGCTCAAAGTCTGACCTAACCCACCCATTCTTCGTGATGTTCTCCAGTCCTAAGTTCAACATAACCTGATACGAGCGCCCATCCTTCAAGAGGAGTTTGAGATGATTGAGGAATCAATGAAGTCTTCTCGGACATGGCAGTCACTCACTTTCTTTTTGGTGCCTGATCACACGACATTGTTCCTTTGATGAGGATCTTTATGTTGTAATCCTCGTTTTTCGTTTCTGCTTTGCATTTCCTTTTTTGTTTCCCTAACTTTTGCCTGGACAAATTCTTTTGAATTTTATTTTGGAGTCCAGCGGGATGCCCTAATTTTTGCCTAAGTCACTTGTTTTCAAGTTGTTGACTTAGCGGGCTTTCTTTCTTTCTTTTTTTTTTTTTTGAACAAGTCGTGTGATCCTGAATTTTTGATTTGCGGGAGGTGATTGTGACTGCCTCATTCTTTGGTTGATGAGGGGTTACCATTGTGGTATTCACTTTCCTCAACCTTTTGAAGGATAACCATTATCGTATCCTTAGATGCATACTCCTAATGAATTTTGAATGCTCGATCAGATTAATTGAACGCTACCCTGCCCCTGGGTTAAATGTGAGGGTTTTTTCTTTGGTATAGAAAATAAACTCCTACTTCAAGGCTCAAAGGGGTTAACGAGGGTCTATCTCCCTTATATCTCCTGTGTTTGGGGATTTGAAACAATGCCTGTACATCCTCAGCGGGGTTTTATTCAAAAGCACATGATTAAAGATTTTTGCATTTTATTCTTCATCATTCTCCTTTTGATATTTTTTGCTTAAACCAGAGTTTGATATCGATAGACAGAAATATGTGAGTGAACACGAATGGATTGATTCGAAACTAGCATATGCAATGTATTTTTATTTTCATTAAAAACAAACAGGTTTTACATGGAAGAAACATTTAACAAAACAAGGAAAATTACAAATGAAAATGCAGAAATGAATTGATGATTGCCATAATAGAGGAGGCTTGACTCCGTCTGGACTTATTGATCTTGGATACCTTCCGCAGTTCCTTCCAAACACTTCAGATTACTTCAAAAGAAAACTCCAACAAAGTCACCCAAGAGTTGTAAATTTTGTGTTACTTTAGGGATTCGAGCAATGCGAGCGATGCACTGCTCAAGATAAGAGTACGTCTTGCTTATCCCTCGTGCGGGAGCCCCAAGCATAGATGTTGGAGAAAGTATTTTCCATCAAACATGGAAGAACCTTGCAAGTTCATCAAACTTAGAAAAGCTATCTTTTGTAAGGAAAGCTCGAAACACCAACTGAAACACCAACCCTCAGGGATACAACTGAGCATAAGAACCTTGAGAAGGAGAGGTGCTTTTATTATTATCATATCAATGAGTTTAAACAGGGAATTTTTCGAAATTTGAGACTTTCTGAAATCTGAGCTTTCATTCGGGCAAGGGAATTCCATTCACCCACATGTTTCCTCCTTGAAGGGTTATATACCTCTCGTCGATCAACTGTTGTACTTTGGCTTTGAAAGCGTTGCAGTCCTCAGTTGAGTGCCCTGCTGATCCAGCGTGATACCCACATTGCACATTAGGGTCATACCCAGGTGGAAACGGCTGTGGTGGAGGCTTCAGAGATTTGGGAGTCACCAACAAGCTTTGAACTAGATATGGCAGAAGTTTACTGTATGTCATAGGAATCTGGTCCAACGGAGTATTTCTTCGTTCCAAATTATTTCTAGGTTGGCGTTGATTCAGATGAACTTGTTGATGTGGAGCACATTGCTTTTGTGGCAGATACTGAATTGGTCGTTGTTGGACCATTTGGGGTTGTTGATTGATAGTGGTGGCAAAGACTTGTGGAATATACTGACTAGGAGAAACTCGGACCATCTGATAGTTAGGAACTTGAACTTGAGGATAAACATGGATTTCCTCTTCCTCAATCGCAGAAACTGTATTTGTTTCACTTTTCTCTTCTTCCGTGAGTTCGGAAACATTAGCAATATCCTGGATTTTACCCATCTTTAAGGCGTTTTCAATTCGTTCTCCTACGACAACCAAATTTGAAAATTCAGAGGAAGCACATCCAACCATCATGTTCAAATAAGGATCTTTCAAGGTATTCATGAACATGTCTACAAGCTCTCGTTCCAACAGAGGAGGTTGGACTCTGGAAGCTAATTCTCTCCATCTTTGTGCATACTCTTTGAAAGACTCATCAACCTTTTGAGTTGAACTTTGGAGTTGTAGTCTAGTAGGAGCCATGTCACTATTATACTTGTAATGCTTTAGAAAAGCCTCTGCTAGTTCATCCCATGTGCGGACATGGGTTCGTTCAAGTCGTGTATACCATTCAAGGGATGCCCCACTGAGGCTATCCTGAAAGAAGTGCATTAGAAGCTTGTCATTTTCTGCATACGGTGCCATCTTGTTGCAGAATGCCTTGATGTGACTCATCGGACAAGTAATACCCTTGTATTTCTCAAAACTGGGGACTTTGAACTTAGCAGGAATCTTGATATCAGGCACTAGGCACAAATCAATAGCATTTAAACCGGAGGAGCTTCGACCTTCTAAAGCTTTCAATCTTTCTTCCAGGAGATGGAATTTTCTCTCATTTTCCTCGATTGGGAATTTGAAAGCTTCAAATTCAGAATCGTTCTCATGATGTGAATCCTCCTTATTAGGAATTTCCACGAGCACCGATTTTGACCCCCCATTAGCAACAGTGGTCGGAGTACCATTAGCCAACTTAGCAACACTTTGTCTTAGCTCCTCTTGCCCCTGAATAACAACATGGAGAGTCTCCAAGAGTTGGGTCATCCTTTCCCCCATAGTATCCATGTCCTTACGGAGTTCAACCTGATTTTGTTCAAGACGGTCCATGATTCTCTTCTGATTAATCCTTGTATGATATAGATGTAGGGAAGTCAGTTTCGTTGATGAAGCAGAAATCTGGATTGAAAGAGGACCCCAATAAGCTTCTGATAGAACTATGAGATGCATGATAATATGAATGCAATGTTTCATTTATGAGAGATCCTAAAGTCTTTTCACACACTTTCATTCTTCTTTTTTTTGGAATTAAAGCTTCCTTTTTTTGTATAGAATATCTTTTCTTTCTTTTTTTTGCTTTTCTATTTCCTTTTCTTTTCTCTTTTTTTGGAAATAGACTTTAGGATCTTTCATAAATAGAGTGGACAAAGCAATGATGTTATGCAATGCAAAAGCATGGGATCCACGGTCCATATAATCTTAGTAACCACTGTACAATCTTCTGAATAACTGATACAGGTCAAATGTCACAGGATCAAAGGTCCGACACCCTTTTGAATACTAGGAAAACCAATAGTCACCAACAGAACAGAATAGTCACCAACGGTACCTGTCATGTATATCCCACCCCACTCACAGGTGAATCTAGGTCAAGGTAGGTCAATGGCTTCCAGCGTTATCAGTTCTCCTGAAACACCATCATTGTCGCAAATACATGCCAACAACAGTATCTCATTTGAACCTCGACTGGTCGTGGGTCTCATGATCGCAATCAACAGAACCTGACATTCTGTTGGCGTCATGACTATCCACTCTATCCTAGGTATCCTATGTGTCACTCTGGCCTGGGTATTGGGCCTTTTACCTCATAGAACATCCCACCCAACCTGCAAAACAGAACAGAAGACCCCAAGGAACACAAAATATAATCCATATGCATGATGTGCAAGCAGAAATAAACATGATATGCAAACAGAAAATAAACAGGACATGCGAAACATAATAAAAAAAAATAAAGGCACGTATAGAGAAAACATAGCACACCCAGTAAATAAACAAACAAACGGATAGGTTAGGATCGACTCACTAAGGATGGACCAGCAACAGGTCTAGCAACATCCCCAACAGAGTCGCCAGCTGTCGCACGCTCGCGAAAAATGAACAGAGTCGCCACCAATATATTTATCCCATAAGGGAAAGGAATATCAGACAACCTGGCAAAGGAAGGAACAGGGTCTTGCGACCAGAGAATCTAGGTGCGGGAGTCGGTTACGCAAGGGGAAGGTATTAGCACCCCTCACGCCCATCGTACTCGATGGTATCCACCTATGTCTGTTTCTATCTAAAGGGTGTATACTATGTCTATGTCTAAATGCGAAATGAATGCAAAATGTAGGGAAAATAAAGAATTGTACTCGCACGGGCCCTACCCCGCTGCCTACGTATCCTTTTCAGGAATCAGAGTTACCGTAGCTCGGCTAAAGATTTTCTGTTTGTTTTTGTGTTTTTTAGTTGGGCGGAGTCAACGTTCACGTTCTTGCATAAGGGACGACCTACGATGCGTACGAACGGAAATGACATTGCCCTTAGGTGCCAACGAGGCAAAAGGAAAAGAAATGATTGGTTTGTGTCTTTTAGGATAGATGAGTGATGAACAGTTCCCAATACCGGGCCACTCACCACTTTCTCTACTTTGTTTTGAATTTGAACCATTTTTAGGTGTTTTAAGTGTTTTTGGTTGTGTATTTTTTAAGGGAAATTACTCTGCGATTCGAATCACATAAAAATGTATAATGATCGAGAAGCAGATTAGGGAATGAATCCCACTCACTTCCATCCCATTATGTAATGTTCGAGAAACAGATTAGGGAATGAATCCCACTCATTTCTCTCCCATTAATTAATGTTTGAGAAACAGATTAGGGAATGAATCCCACTCATTTCTCTCCCATTAAGTAGTAACCGAGAAACAGATTAGGGAATGAATCCCACTCATTTCTATGCCACTAAGTGATTGAAAAACAGATTAGGGAATGAATCCCACTCATTTATCTATCACTTTCTTAATGTGATTCGCATCTTCCTTTTATTAAGTATTTTAAGAGTTGAGAAAAGAAAAACAATGCAACAGGGAGCTAATTCTAAATTCTAGTCTAAGTTGTTTATACAAGTCTAAATCCTA
Source organism: Vicia villosa (assembly GCF_029867415.1). Classification (NCBI taxonomy): domain Eukaryota; kingdom Viridiplantae; phylum Streptophyta; class Magnoliopsida; order Fabales; family Fabaceae; genus Vicia; species Vicia villosa. Next base: position 58,455,953 of record NC_081185.1, on the reverse strand, counting down.
ATGTTAACATACTAATGGTATTAACAAGGTAGGCCTAAAATGAGGCCAAAGATACAAGTAACAAAATCACACAAGCATCATACAAAAATAACATGGAACTAACACAAAAACAATTCAAGCACCAATGCAAAATTAAACTAAAAAACTACTATTTTTAATGACATTTTTATGAGAGAAATCGAAATACAAGTCAAGTAAAAAGACTAAAAAAAACAATAGCCTAAAACTAATATTTTTATGAACATTTTTTATGTCGAAATTAGTATTAAAGTCTAAAAATGATAGTAGAAAATTGATATTTTTATGGCCTATGAAAAATGGAAAAATCTAAGAAAATTCTAAATTCTAATTAAAGGAAACAGGGGGGTGAGAATTAAATCTAGTGGTGATGCATAGCAGGGCGCAGGGCCCAACAGAGGCTAGCCCAGAAGTTGTTTTTGTGAATCAGGAAAAAAAGATAGGGAACGTGCGTGGGCCTCAGGGGGGTGTGCATTAGCAATTTCGTGTGGGAGCCCAATGACAGATTCAATCAATTCATGCTTTCTCATTTTTCTTCAAAAAAATAAAATAATTAAAACGAAAATAATTAAAAGTATGGAAAGAGTGAAATTAGGGTTATATACGTTCCTATCTCGTTTTCTCAATCTCTGCTCAGATTACTGCGGCCGCCGGAGTGGCTACCGGAAATCGCCTCCGGCGGCGCCCTTCCGTTAAATCCTCAATCAAACACCACCTCCGATTCGCCTCTCCTCACTCATCTCTAATCTCAAATTCATTTTCAGAAACCCCACACCAATCGCTCTACATCTAAGCAAATATCTAAGCCCTAAATTGACAAAGTCGAATCGGATGCTCTTAACGCAAGAACCGAGGGTTATCGCTCGTGAAGCTCCAATTTATACAGTGATAACAAGAACTAAACGAAACGATGCAAAATCCAACAAATACGAGTTCACTAACCTACGGAGTGGAGGCGTACTCCGGTATCTGTTGCTATGGCTTGAAGACGATAATACAGAAGGCCAGAGGGGAGACGATATTCTTCCGATTGAATGCGAAATAAACGCGAAGACAACGAAGTAATCTTTCCGATGAGTCTTCGAGTTTTTCCCTTTCTTCTCTTTGCGAATCCTTCTTCTTCTTCTGTTTCTTCTGTGATTTCTTATTTTTCTTTCTGTGAGTGCGTATATTGCTGTGGCTGAGTGATTGAGAGCTGAGAGATGATGATTGAAGGTGTGATGGAGGTTTAGCTCACTGCTTAGAGCTTCAGATGTTGAAGCTCTAAGAGTTGTTGTTTTGAGCGTATGGTGATGGTGAGGGTTGGGGAGATGAGAGAGAGGGAGTTGCAGAGAGAATTGTGGGAAGGTGAAGATTGATTGATAGGGTGGAAATGAGTGTGTGGAGTGTGTAAATGGCGTGAAGAAGAAGTGTGATAATGGTGTGTGTGTGAAAGTGAAGGTGAAGGATAGCTGAAGGTTATGAGATGAAGAAGTATGGTGAATGATGGGAAGGTCAGGGGAGAAACTGAATCAGAATGGTGGAGGTTTGAATATATAGAGATTGAGAGGGAGAAAGAGTTAGTTAGAGAGGAGTTTGAACTGTTGGATTGGAGGGAGTTAGTTAGAGATTAAGGGTGAGATTCTGAGTTGGTTATGAGAATGGAAACTGAGTTAGAAATAGGTTGGTTAGGTTAGTTGAAATGTGTTTGGATTCTGTTATTTCTGTTATTGTTTGTTACAGGCGGTTGGAGAACTATTTGGGAGATTAGTAAGTAGCAGGTGCTGTTAGAAATAATTGTTTCTGAACTGATTTGGAAATGTGCAGTTATGGTGAGCTGAATCAGATTTTGATGTCTTGTGCAGGGTTATTGTATTGGTTCTAATGTGTATGGACTAGTATGTGAAGCTGGGTATGAAAGGTTAATAGAACTTGTTGGCTGAAAGTTTCTTTTATTGTGCAGGAAGTTTCTTTTAATTGTGGTTCAGTTTATGTTGAAGCATTGTTGTGCAGACTGTGTTTTTTGTTATGAAAGTTCTGTGTTGGTATTGTGAATGATTATGCTATTTTTCAACATGCAGGCAGCAGGTCGGTTCAAGGATCATGGGGAGAAAGGAGGTTTGGACATCGGTGATGCTCATGGGATACCAGTGAATTGTTAGTGACGAAGATGGGAGCAGGGGTATGGCTTGAAGATAACATGAAGGAAGCCAACGTTTTAGAACTTTAGGATGAGGATTAGATTCTAGTTGTGTAAATTTCCTTTTATAATGTACTTGGTCCTTGGATATGAACTGAATTCATTTTGTAAATGTGTGGACTTGGAATGTTGTAATGGAGATCTTTTTCTTCCAAATGAATGCAACTATTATTCTCTTCCTTTTCATTTTCTTTGAATTGTAATCCAAGTTTTTGGTCAAAGGTCAAAAGTCCTAAAAAGTCAACTGTTCCTATTTTGTACATTTTCCTGTAGATCCTCCATTTTCTTTGGGTGACCTTGTATTGGGACGAATCTCGTATTGACTTTGAAGCAACATATGACGAGCTTTAACTTTGAATTCAAAAATTGCATTTTCCTCCTAAATGTACAAATGAATCTTCATATATTTCTCTCAATTTGCAACTTGAACCAACATCATAAGACAAGAGCTCAAGATGATTCACTATGAACTTCGGTAACAAAGTTGACCGTCCATGGTTGACTTTGACTAAGTTGAAACTTTGTCGAATGTCTTTAACAATTGAGAGTGGTCCAATACCTTCTTCAAACAAATGAATACACACTCTTTTGGCGAAGCTTCGAACGGATAGTTTGTATTTGGAGTAATCAAATGAACCAAACTTTGAATTGGAGAATAAACTAGATGACACCCTAACAATAAGATGATCATAGAAACAACCCTGAAAATCCACCAGTCGACATAATCACAGCGAAAGGAACCTTAATCCACGATTAGTTGAAAATTCAACAGAAACAAGCCTGCACAAAGTATGAACTTCAAGCCATGTGAAACCTCAACTCTATTTACAACCTCGATCCCTTGCAAAGCTTATTGATTAATGATGCATGAATTATGTTAATGACCTAATGGATAGTATGCAGATGAATGCAAGACCTAAGCCAGATGAAAGTAAAAGGGTAGGACAAATTTGGGGTATGACAGAGGTCAGAGAACCAAACATGGGATAGTACTAGGGTTTAATCACCTACACAACATGTTCTACTGATACGTCAGAGTCTACATTTTTCTTTCGGATATTACCGGCTTGCACAACTGAACTTGTGAGCTAGAAATATTCTCAAGAAAAACTCGTCTGAGTGTGGCTCTCCGCATGACAACTAATCCAAGTCTTCACCTGAATAGTTTCTGCGCCACAACCTAATAAGGCCAGGATAGGTTATGGGTTCTACAGCCAACTCAGCTTCTACAGTTCAATGAAAGCAATAATGTCTTCACAATTGAACTTGCTAAATATATACTACCAACAAGGAACCTCCACTGAGCGGAAGGATTCTCATGCCAGCTTTTTAAGGACTGAACTCCTTGTATGCCATACATGACTATACCCTCCACCTAATTCTTATGTGTACTTAATCCGGGTTAGGATTTGTCCATAATGTATCACTTGTAACAGAACCACACAAGTAACAGAACCACAGAACCACACATGTAACAAGAATGAAACAACAAACATAACAATTAGAATTAACCCTTTCTTTGGAAACAATAAAAAGTTTTGTCCCCAGTGAAGTCGCCATTTTTCTGTCGCGGGGAAAAATCGATCGGGGATGAGACACCAGATGCCTTCTCAGGGCTCGAGTGCTCAAGGAAATGATTTTTCTTTTGTTTTTGTCACGACCAAAATTTTTATTGTTTCCAAAGTAGGAAAAGGATAAAAGTTGCAATAACCTTAAAAGATATGCAAAGCAAATAACAAAATTAAAAGCAATGCAAAAGTGGGGGAGAGATTCCGAGTAAGAGGGTTGGTTATACGAAGGGAAGGTCTTAGCACCCAACGTATCTATAGTACTCTATAGGCTTCTTTATTATGTTTGTTTCATTCTATGCTATTGTGGAGGTTTTTTTGTTGTGAGATAGGTGGGGCCTAAGGTGTTTGTTTGATTATGCTCGCAAAGATCATCGCGATCCTCTGCATACATATCCCTTAGAGGGAATCAGAGCATCTGTAGCTCGGGGTCTACGGGTGCTAAGGTTTTGGGTGGTTTGAGGGAGAAGTTTTGCTCGCCAAGGATACGACCTTGTGCCTACATATTCTCAAAGGGATGTTGAGAAAGTCAGAGCAATCATAGTTCCCACTTATGCTAGTGGAAGCAAAGGATAAGAGACAAATGTCATCTTAATGCTCGATGTATCTAATCTATATCATCACTTATGGTGCTTAGAATGATAAATATGTTTTTGTTTAGCTAACTTTGTGGCAAAACCAAGTTTGATTAGCCAGCCTTGTGGCAAAAACTTTTGATAAGTCAGCCTTGTGACAAAAAGTTTTGATTAATCAGCCAGCCTTGTGGCAAAAGTTTCGACGAAGCCAGCCTTGTGGCAAAAACTTTGATTAATCAGCCAGCCTGGTGGCAAAAGGTTTGATTGATTAGCCAGCCTTGTGGCAAAAAGAAGTTTGATTGGTTGATTGTGATGATATAGAAGCGATACTCCTATCATAGAGATGATAAATGTCTAATCTCCTAGGGTATTTGTTTTGGATATTGGGGATGCTTTTAAGAAGCCCGTGGGTCCTTGTACGAAGCCCAAGAGGAGGCTATCTTAGGGTCCTTGCATTGTAAACCCATGAGGAGGCTATGGGAGGGACAATCGAGGGTCCTTGCATTGTAAGCCCAAGAGGAGGCTATGGGAGGGACAAGTCGTGTGTACAAAGCCCAAGAGGAGGCGTGGTATAGTTGGTTTGAGCTCTTAGAGCGATTTCACCGGGAAACCATACTCTATGTCCTAACCTAAACTAGGGAGATTCTTTGCACGAAGTCCAATAGGAGGCTATGGGGAACCTAGTGTTATACTAAGTTGAACAAACACATGAACAATTATGAACAAACATGAACAAGTATATGAACAAGCACATATATATGACAAAGTGTGTGTCTACAATGGAGTTTATGAAGGAAATATACCTGTAAGGATGATCTGTTTGTATACACGGGGCTCGGGACTTATACTCGGGGAGAGGCCCACTGAGTTTATTCAAAAGCTATGTAAACAAGTATTTACAAGGGAGGTTGGGAATTATACCTACATGGAGGCCCATGTTTTATTTTGGGAAGATTTAAAGCAAACCTTCATTTTTGATTTGTTATTCTAGGTTAAAAAATCAAATTGATCGAGGCATGTAAAAAAAGGTGTATGTATAATGAAATACCTAATTTCATGTAAAGGAATGGGAGTTATACCTATGTGGAGCCCCAGGAAGATTTTGAAGAAAACCCTAATTTTTGATCTTGTGATTCGAGGGTTTAAATCAAATTGTTCGTGGTATAAAAAGATAGGTGTATATACAATGAAAAAACCTAAATTTATACAAAGGAATGGGACTTATACCATAAGGGATGCCCATGTTTTATTTTATAAAACATGGTTGATTGTTTTTGTAAAGAGACGCGAGGTTTCGTCGTTTGAAAAACTTTGATCGTTTGTTTTGAAAGAAGTTTGAATTTTAACAAAAAGTCAATTTAATTAAGATAAAAAACAAATTTTATGATTAATTAAAACCTAAGAGATTAGGGTTTGATCACAAAAATAATTACAAGTGATTAAGTTTGAAAATCAAATGAAAAACAATATTTAAAAACATTAAAAAAAACTAAAAACATGTCATTTTACACCTAATAAAAATATACCAAATAATAAATATTTTTGTGATTTTTTTGGATATTCATAAAATATACATATTAAATAAAGAGTGTACAAAAAATGAAGTGAAAATGAATTAATTTGATTGGTTAATTAATGGATTGAAATTGTGAAAAACAATGAAGAAAAATAGTGTTAAAAAAGTGGTTTTGTCTTCCAAAGGGCTTGAACCCACGCCCTTATGCTTATCATCCAAAAACATAGCCAACTGGACCACGCGCGTGGTCTGTTTAACACTTGCAACGAATAGATTATATTACAAACTCAATTTTCAAATTTCCTTTGCAAAAAATGGCGCCAAGAACAAACCCTAATTTGATTTTTGAAAATTCTGAAAACTGAACCAAATTGATCAAGTGAAGGGTCTATCTCACTCGTTTATTTCACGAGGATCATGATGGTGTCCTCAGAATTCATTTATTTTTGCTCTAAGGTGATCAATTTTGTGATGAACACGAAGAACCCTAATATGACAAATCAATGTGAAATCGTGTATGATTGATGAATTGTGAAATTGATTGAGGGTTAATGATCCATGCATATGCAGAAACATGATGCCAAATCAATTTTTCATTTATGATGCATGTATGATGGAGTTTGAAGTTCAAGAGCACTTACTTTAAAAATGGCAAAACTGAGAATCAAATTCTGCAAATGAGAGGTTCCAGATGTTGTTTCTTGATCTGGACAGCTTCAATGGACCTTATGGAACATGTTTGGATGCTTGGAATGAATTGAAAACCTCTGGATCAATTGGTGATACCCGATCTGTAGTAGGTCCAAGTTTGAATCGAATTTGATGATGGAGATGTTTCAGATTGATGATGAGTGTTTGGATCATTCATATGAGTGTTTTGATCATTCATATGAAGTATATGAAGTGTTAGTACTGACAGATATGGCCTGGTGTGAGAATTGACATGATAAGGCTCACTTTATGTTCATATGGAGGTGAGGTAAGTATTCTGAGATTTGAAGTGTTTTGGGGTGTGTGAGTGGATCAAACAACTTCCATATGATGTTTAGGAAGTGTTAGAAGCAACACTTTGCTCAGAAATTACAAGATATGGAAATTGCAATTCTTCCTCTTTGAAACTCATGAAACTTGCAACTTAAGAAAGAAGAAAGAAAACAAATGCTTGGAGATGTTTTGGTGTGATTTTGAATGAGGAAATGACCTCTATTTATAGGCCAAGTTTTCTGAATACAAAGACTATACAAGTTGATCATAGAATGGTGATTTGGCATTTGAAGATAAAATGGAATCTTTGCATTAAATGCAAAATGGTTAAAACCTAAACCATGGTTAAAATTTCCAAAGCTTCTTATCTCTTTCCAATCTGATCTCAAACCAGAAAATATCTTCCAATTATTGCATATGTGTATCATTGCTGGCATCATTTGGTAGAATGGTTCATAACTTCGGCAAAATGACTTGAAATTTCAAGTGAAATGATCACTAATGGCAAAATTCAAAACCATAGCTATGCTCCATATTTTTTCATGCTCTTGGACATTTTGGAAAGCTCATGTTATGTACTTCAAAACCCTAGTTGAAAGTTTCTTCAAGACCTTTAAGGAAATGGGTGAAAAAGATCCATGAACTTTGAAGAAAGTGAGATTTTAAGTGCATTTTTCAAAAGATACCAACTTTGAAGCTCCATATCTCTTAAATGGTTGATCTTTTGGAAAAAAAAATTTATGTGACAAATGTGTTCATTGGATCAAAATCTACAACTTTCATGTTGGAAGTTTTTTTCAGTTTGTAGGTGAAATTTTGAGTTATTCCCTTCCAAAGTTTGGAAAAAAACCATTGAAAAACACTTAGAAAATTTTCTAAGTATGAAAGTCAAACTTTTGACTTTTTGAATCTTGATCGATTTTCTTGATTTTCCTTGATCAAATGACTTCATATATCATATATTGATGATTTAAAACTTCAAAAGTCATGGTTGACCAAAATTTCCAAAAAGTCAATGGTGATCTTGTACAGTTGACTTTTTCAAACAAATCGCGTTTTTGGAGATTTCTAATGAACCAAGCTATCATCACCAAATGAATGGTATGAATGGATCACATTTAGTTATTGGAGGAACTTGAGCCATGGTTTAAGTTGTGGCACCATGTCCTGATTAAAAAGTCAGTTGTTCAGGTGAATTAGGTCAAAAACCCTAATTGTCGACCTGGTGAAATTGATGACTGTGGATCTTGAATTGAGATACAATTTCCATTGGATATTGTCATAGGGATTATTTGAAGATGATTGAAACCTTTGAGTGATTCCCTCGAGCTTTTTAGGGTTTCCCCAATGTGATCCCTGATTTTAGTCCCTAATAGTTCAAGACCCTAATCTGATGATTTGAAATTTCACTGTTGATCAATCCTTGTGTAGGAGATGTCTTGAGCCAATAGATTAGGTCAAAATGATGTACTTGGGGGCTTGAGGTCATGTCCCTAGTCATTAGGTCAAATCTTGAGCAAAAGTCAGGGGTATGCTATCTTCAGTCAAAACCCTAATCTGGTTGATTCAGAACCTTTGAGCTTGTTGAAATGAACCTTTGAGGATCAAATGTTGACTGTTGATGAAGATAGTTCATATGAGATGAAGGGAGAAAAAAACCCTAATTGATTGTTACTTGTACTGATGAGTGATTTCTTGTTTAAATCCTACTGAGTCACAAGTAGCAAACACAAGCTATGCAATTTGTTAGAGATGCAAATGATGTATATGCAAATGATATGAGGTGGTATCTTAGGTCAAAAATTGGGGTATGACACTTATATGTAATGTAATGCAGACGTGCAACATATATAACCCTAAGGATAGCCTATGCAGGTTTAGAGGTGACGTTAAACCCTAGTGAAATCCTTGCAAGCCAGATGTTATGACACGCCAATGGAAATCCCTTAGATTAGGGAGTACGCAGAAAGTAGCAGCTGGTGACTATTCAAGACAGTCACCAAATCTCATGGCCATCGAGAGGCCAATTGACGTATGCTAACGAAGTTGTCCCTCGTGGGAAGGTTCTCTATGCGGAACACAACCTATCTAAGGACGATGCCAGACGAAGTGAAATCCCTACAGGCTAGGGATGAAAGATGTATAAATGGAAATCCAAACCCTACAAGTTAGGGGGTGCGCGAGAGCAAGCATGGGGTGACCGTTCAAGACAGTCACTAGATCTCATGGCCATTGAGAGGCCAATTAACATATGCTAACGAAAATGTCCCTCGTGGGAAGGTTCTCTATGCGGAACACAACCTAACTAAGGACGATGTCGGACAAAGTGAAATCCCTACAAGCTAGGGATGAAAGATGTATAAATGGAAATCCAAAACACTATAAGCTAGGGGATGCGCGGGAGTAGTCACGTGGTGATCGTTCAAGACAGTCACCAGATCTCATGGCCATCAATATGCCAATTGACGTATGCTAAAGAAGATGTCTTTCGTTCGAAGAATGCGATCTTAGAAGTAGAATCCCTACCGGCTAGGGAGTGCGTAGATGTAGGTACAAGGTGACTGTTCAAGACAGCCACTAGGTCTCATTGCCACCGAGAGGCCAACTAACGTGCATAAATGGAGATGTCCTTCCTGGGAAGGACATGATCTTGGAAATAGAATCCCTACAGGCTAGGGAACGCGTAGAAAGACTTGCAGAATTAAACACAGATATTCGTAGTATATGAATCGCAAACATATAATAAGCACTTAACCCTAGGTTCATAAGTTCGGTATGACGGCATAAGGTAGTCTACCCTTCCCATATATGGTTCTAAAAAGGTCCTCATGGGGTCTTTCGTAGCCTCCGAGACTTTTCGTCTCTTTGTATTTTAGAACAACTCATTTGCCCATGAGGTTCAAGTTTTAGGGGTAGGTTCTCAGAGAGATCAGCCAAATACCCAGTCCTGCCCTTAACAAAGTCAAGCCTCGTTTTGGACATTTCCGAATATTCAACCCACTCTAAGTGGAATTATCAATAAGACTCGTAGGCGATGCAAGTCTCCCCTGGTCTTAAGGATAATTCCCACACTTAGGTTTTAACAACAATTTATATATAACCCAAAAATGCAATAAAACAATAAATATTCAAATAAACAAATATTTGTTTAAGTTGCTGTAAATAAATGAAATTGTAAATAAATAAAATTTTAAATATTTAATAAATAAAAAAACCTAACCCCAAAATCTTAATCCTGAAAAATTAGCCAAACCCTAATAAATAACCATGTGCCCTAGACCTTAAACCAAACCTAGGAGCATAATAATTCACCAATGAGTTATTCCCAGCAGAGTCGCTAGCTGTAGCAACCTGCCCTAAAAAATTAGAATTTTAGAGTCGCCACTTATTCTACTAGGGCGAATAGGACACCTTACGAAGTTATAGAGAATTCTGGGTAAGTTATTATAATCAGGTCAAGGAAAGGTGTTAGGCACCCTTAACCCTTTCCTAAGGTTTTAAGTTTAAGGCAAAGGTTTGTGGCTAAAGATATTAAGGCAAGATTTATGCTTTCAAGGGTTAATGGAAAAATTCGAACCTAATTAGAATTTTGGGGAAGGGGACTCACCTTGGTTATCCAAGTACCTACGTACCTCCTTATGGAGGATCAGAGTCTACGTAGTTCGGGGGAGGGTTGTACGCCTTAGAATTAGTATAAGGATGTGTGGAGGTATTTTGAATTACCTTATCGCAGTTTCGAAACTCGTAGTTTGAAATGAAAATGTGTTTTGAATGTGGCGTACAACCCTGATTTTAATATATTCTATTAATCGCGATGATTAATAGGTTTAATCACCATAATTAACAGATTCAATGAAGAATTGCTAATTATTCTAATCGATAGATTCAATTATCACCATTAGCAAATAATTGTATTTTAAAATAGATTATTAATTATCGTTACTCCTCATAATCAATAGATTTGATTAAATAAATAACGAATTGATAAAAATATGCTAATCATTGTAACTAATTGAATCGATTAAAACCCTTTAGCAAAATAAACCTTATTTAAATTTATTGTTGAATTAATTAAATAATCGATTATTACCCATCACAATCAATAAATTTAATCCAAACGAATAATAATTAAAATTGTAATGTTTATTATATTTTTTAATTCAAATGAAAATCAAATTATAAATATAAATAATAAATTAATTAAATAATAGAAATAAATAGATTTTGATTGTATGTGGTTAGATTGAATGTCTATGGTATAGAAATCAAATATGGGTCGTAGGATCTAGGTGGATTGATGATCCTATGGTTGTAACTCTGAGTGTCCATGACACTGACCCTATGTGCGTTACATTGGATCCATAATTGCACTTCAATATAAAAATATAAGGGCCAGGGATCGAACCCTAGACCCTTGGAATAATAAACACGCCTTCACCATCCCAACTAAACCAACCAAGCGTTTATTAAATGTTTTCAATATATAATATATAAAATCAAGAAATTAAGATGGAAACACGCGCCAATTTTTAAACCAGCCAGTAAGATGATGCCACGCCATCATCTTCCCCACTCAACCTATAAAAAACATGCATATTTTTGCTACGATTTTGCTACAAAATCCTTCGTAGCAGTTTTAACCTAGCAACACAAATATCATATACAAGCACAAAAATGTTTCGCGACCCCCCTAGTTCCTTCGTCCAAGCCCCCTGAGCATAATGGCACCCCTAATTTCTCCTAATTTTACCTCTAATGAAAAACCCCATTTTCAAGTTCAAGAACCCTAACTCGGATATCAATGGTGAAACTCGATTAAATCATGCAAACTCCAATTAAACAACCCAGAAACGTTCATAGCATTAAGACAAAGCATAATATGCAATCAAATTCCCATGAAGATGCGTGAATTGCTCTAATCGATATTGAGTTTAAAACGATATACCTTGGCACGGTGGAGGTTATTCTGGGGGTGTTGATGCAGCGTGATGATCCACAAAGCTTCAGAATTCTCCAAGGAAGCTTTTGTAATCTTCAAACCTCTTTGAAACGCCCTAATTATCCAAAACCAAATTCAAGTTAGTGAAGATTTTTTGCGTTCTTTAATGTGCTCTTCTGCCCAGAAAGATCGACCCTTAATGCCTTGTCCTATGCTCCCTACTTATAGTGGAACAAATTAGGTCAAAGAATTGAATCCATTCTCCATGATTCCCAAAATTGATTGAAAATTGATTTCCGATCTTTCTAAATTTGGCCAAAATGCTCCTTCTCTTTCCAATCTCCTTGCACACGAAATTGTATTGAAAATATGGAGTAAATGCTGATTGAAATTGATCCTTATAAGGCTCATAATCGAATATTTGATTTTCCTTTGATTTATATAACTTTAAATCATTATTTAAATAAATAAAAATCATATAAAATCAAATAAAAATGCTATAATTCGTGGAAACTGATTTTGATAGCTTGGATAACTTGTGGATCATGATTAAACCTTAAAACGTTAGGCCTATTTGCAAGAAACTCCATTTTGAACCACTTTTATTTCACATTTTTCCTTCCAAATTGCCCAACTTTGACAAGGAATATCTCCCTCAATTTTTAAGATACGGAGGAGTTCTAGGACTTTTCGGAAACCTCAAAATGTCCTATACAAGCCACTTTGGATCATGTTTTTCATTTGAAGATTTTATCTTGATGATATGCCGTTTGACAAAAAACTGGTTTTGGATGACTTTGGAAAAGGACCTATAATCTTTTGTACCATATCTCCTAAATGAAGCATTTATGGCATTGGCTTGACAGAGATAAAGTTGTAGAGAATCCAATTTCCTTCAAGATAGGCTTTAAGTGAGAAACTTATGATGTTCCATGTGAAAGTTATGCCAGGTCAAAGTACAGTTGACTTTTTAGACCAAAACCCTAATTTAGTAACTATGCCCTTTGTTGATTTTGAAGCTTTCCCTTGATGAATCATGATCAACCTTTGATCACATGATGAATGATACTTCATAATATTGATGTTAACCAAAAATTAGGAGTTTTGACTACACTTTGACCATAGTTGACTTTTAGGTCAAACTAGTCGACTGTGGATCATCTGAGCCATTGAATGAGAAATCCTTGGAATTGAAGCTTGACTTTTGACATGGAGATAGTTTGGAACCTAATGAACCATATAAAATCCATTGGAGACCTTGACTCATTCATTTTCTTAGGAGAATGCCTTGAGTAAACCCTTGAGCCTCGAGTCATTGAAGATGAAATGAGGTGGGCAAATTTTCGGGTATGACAAGTCGCTATGATTTTATCATGCTTATAATAAACTTACATTAAATTTAAATCCGAGAACATCCTTCACTCACCATTGATCTTCATTACTAACATTTTGATGATATACTTGACAATTTTCAAGATGACCATCTTTAACATTTAACAATTGACTTTAATTTCCGCACTTTTATTATATTGTTCTTTATATTTCTCGCTTTATGCCTTATTTTAGCATTCATCATGTTTATGCTTGCGCTATTTTCTCTTTGTCCATTTGGATGCTTTATTTCCGTCATTTTCTCTTTGTCCATTTGGACCATACTCTATTTTTGTGCTAAAACACTAATAAACAACTCAAATCATAAAAAAATCCTAAGGCTCTATGGACTATTGGTTACTATCCCGAGAATTTTGGAGACTTGGATTTGTTGGACTTAGTACTTCTAGACCTTATTACTCTGTTGTTATTATGTCTATTATTCTGTTTGGCATTGGGTTGTTGTTTATTTGTCTGTGCAGGTATTTCCTCGAAAGCCCTTGATGGTTAATTCCAAGGCATTCAGATAAGGATTTTACCCAAAACCAGCCGTTACTCTGCCCAATTTTCGTCAGAATTTTAATGTCCTTAATGCAAAGTGGTGCAAAGGATAATAAGTTCATCTGGATCCCCAAGTGGTAATGCGTCGATTTAGTGTTGGTAGTCCAAAGGATGGGAAATCTACCTTGACTCTTAATGTCAAGTGTTAGCTTCTTTTTGTTTAGATCGTTCTTTCCTTATCTTTTATTTTATGCACTAGGATAGCCTCTTCATCTCCTCCCCTTCTTAGATTTCTAAATCTTCTCCCTCTTTCGAAAATCTTATGTTTGTAAAACCTTTTTATATCTTTCTTTAAAAATATCTTTTGCCCCTTAGTGGCTTTTCTCCAAAGATTAGACACGATTAATTGTTGTAGTTAGGTGTGATACCCCACGATTTTGAAATTTAATGATATAATGAGATCTTTTCCATGTGAGAGAGCTAGTGGCATACTCGTTGATTTTCATTCGAGTTGGAGCCCTTCTTTCATATGTGATGCAAAGAACTCACTTGTTCTGATGCTCAAGATCAATGGCTGAGTATTTCTCTTCGATGACGATTAAGTGTTTATTCCTTTTAAAACATTTTCCATTTTAAGTGGAACTACATACGCTCTGACTTGTCCATTGCACCGAGGAGGTATGTAGGCACAAGATGTAATATCTTGCCGAGCGTATTTTATAAACAAACCTTTCTTTTGAACACACACAACACATATTTTCAAAAAGGTTCCTGTGGAATACCACATATATGAGGGGTGCTTAAAACCTTCCCCTTGTATAATCAACATCCGTACCTAAGATCCTTTTTGTTTTAAACTTTGGGTTTTCTTCGTTCTTTTCTCTTTTCCTTTGGAAATGATAAAGCATGGTGGCGACTTTCATTGAAATAACGAGTCAAGTCAATTAATGGCTTTGATCTCAGATTTTCCTACTACATGTGTCTTGTAGGATAATGATAATGATGTTGTCAACATAACTTCATCAATTATTAGACTGCCATAATAAAGATGTCCTCGAGCAGTTGAAAAGCCACAAAATCTTTTAGACATCCCCCCAAACGGATCTGTGTAATGATTAACACTCCACTCTAGGCTCACCTCTCTTGTGAACGATTATCCTAATCATTTCAAATAGACCGTCACTCTTCTTATTCATGTCTATAAATACACCATTTTTCCCTCAATCTAGAATTACTCAGTTCCTGCTCCTTTAAAAATCCACTCTTCCTTATCAAAAAATATGATAACATGGCTGTCGAAATTGTCCACGGTGACGAAAACAAGCTTGAAATTATCAATGAAAAGAGACTAAGTGTCTCAAATTATGAGTATTGTCTCCACAGATGCTTTGAGTATTAGGGCTAGAATGGATACAAAGAAATACTTCTTAAACCCATCTATCCAAACCTAGTCAAGAACTTATGGCTGTATGCATCAGTCAGTAGTGACGGAAAAAGAATTTCATCTCACATATTCAGCTCCAAAATTGTGAATACCAAAGACTCCATTGTTGAAGCAATTCAGTGTCCATCTGATCAAAGTCTCGTGTCTCTAGAGTTTCTTGATCATCTTGTTAGAACCCATCGCTCGGGTTTCTCCAAGATTCCTGTCGCCCTAAAAATATATTATAATAATCAAAAGAAAATAAAACCCATAAGCAGAATCTAGTTTGAGTTCTTAATATCAAACATTGTGCCTCGAGGAATTTGTCAGAACATTATATCCTCATGAGATAGATATCTTGCCATCTATCTTTGTAACGGTCATAGGGTAAATCTGCCAGCTATCATCTTCACTCATCTGAAGGAGGCTGTTATGTTTTCCATAACTTCTCAGGATACTTGCTTCATACCCTATGGGCGGGTCAACTCTGAGTTAATTGAGAAAGTTGGGATTCTCACCAATCTTAGATAAACTGCACTAGCTAGGAGTAGCACTCTGTCTAGTTATAGGTGTGAAGAATTTTTCTTTGATTATTCTCAGTTGTAATTGTTTTTAATTTAATGAACTGTTCTGTTCCATATTTTAATTTATGTGTATGCTATCTGCTGAATATTTAAACTGTTCACCACGTTCTTATTATGAAACAGAAAGGGGGAAGACATATATGAACTAAAATCAACTGATTAAAAGCTGAAATATAAATTGATACTCATATATAACAGCTTAATACTACCCATTTTAGGGGGAGCTATGAGAAAAAAATAAGTTCATATGGTTATCTAACTCAGGGGGAGATTATACACCTCAAGGGGAGAAAATTATTTTAAAACCTGCATCATTTCACCTGACCCTCTTAAAGCTTTTTTATTATAAAATAAAAGGCGGAGGGAGAATAGATTTTGATAAATAAAATATTTGCTTGATTGAACATGTAAAAGGGGACGAAATATACTTACTTAATTATTATCACCTCATAAAATTGTTCCATCAAAATACATGGTTTTTGTCATCATCAAAAAGGGGGAGATTGTTAGAACAAGACTGAGAATCTACGTTCAGAATCTGGTTTTGATGATAACAAGCTTATATATTTGTGAGTAATAATTTTAGTACTAATGGTTTCATTGTGTGTGTAGATATTATGCTATAAGGTATATACGACAACATCAGAAAGAAATTCAGACAAGCATCAAGGTATTAAACAAGAAATATTAGATACATGAAGTCTCATTACAACAAGAAGATCACATGAGTAAATGATCAGAAGTTCTGAACATAAAGCAAGAATTCAACAATCAGTGATGGAAGATCAGAAGTCATCATAGAAACAAAGGCTTGGCATTACAAATAATATTATGCTTCCTCAGAAGTACAAGCAACATTAACATTCACAACAAAAGAAGTTTTGACGCTGTATTCAGAAGCTTCGAAGAACAGCATAAAGGGTTCCTTTTAAATCACATGCAAGTGATCACAATACTCAATGCAAAGACAAAATTATGACATCTATTATCGTCTATATCTTGATAAAATAAAGAAAAACACGCTACCAAGAGAAATTGACTTGAAAGAAGAAAAACAAGGAATACACGGTACCAAATATAAGATTCTCCTTGGAAATAAGTGTGTCATCATTTAGTCAACGGCAAGCATTAAATGCTATGTTCAATTATAGTCAAACGGTAATATTCCAACTATAGTAACATACTTCTATAAAGAGAACAAAACTATGATAGAAGAAACAAGTGAGCAGAAGAGTGAGCGGGTGAGTGAGATAGTATGAGCAAGAAAATAAGCATAAGATCAAATTAAGCTGCTCTAGTAGAGGCAACAAACACAAAGTGTATGATGAAACGATTATGTGGAAATACACATCATAAGCCTATGAAAAGAAAATCAAAAAGAGTGAAAAAGAAAATCCTGCATGTTCTACAGTATTCTTCAATGGAGTTATAAGAAATCCACAAATACTTGATCAGTCTGTATATTCCTCACGTTGAATGACCAGAGAAACTGAACACAATGAGTTGATGCTCGATCGTGTTTCATATTTACTTATGATCATTAAATGTGTTATCAGCTGTAACAAGCTTCATGATCTGTTTTCAAGAAGAAGATGAAGATCGATGCACAAGAAGCAATTAACACGAGAGATGTTACTCCATATCTGCTTATGAAGAAGATAAGAAGATGGTCTTACAAGAATGAATTACATTCAAGAGCTGAAGCTCTAATTTCTTTACTCAAACAAGAGAAAACCAAACTGAAAGAAGCAACTTGATACAATAACTGTTGCTCTTAATCTGCTTTCAGAAGAAGATGAAGATCTCATCCAGAAGTTGAAGAAAAGAAGAATGCAAGAATACATTGAAGTTCTATTAATAATGTAAAGCACATAGAGTTGTTGCTCAGATTATGTTATATCTTAGGAAACTTCTAATAGATTGTTTAGGCACAAGAAGTGACTTCTAGTCAGTGTTTCGTAAACAAATGTACTTGTAATAGGAGAACATATGCTTAAATAAGAAATAAGAAGCATACTTGTAATCTCCAGAAGAACAATTGTGAACGAATTTTTGTTACTTGGGTATCATCTGATACGGATACTTGAGAAGTCCTTGAGATCTGGTAAGACTCATGGAGGGATCTAGGTCAATAAACGTTATATCTCGTGTATAGGGTTACTCACGAGCCGTTGGCTTGTGCAGGATTAGTCAAGAGAAGTTGGCTTGTGCAGGGTTAGTCACAAGAAGTTGGCTTGTGTGGGGTTAGTCACGAGCAGTTGGTTTGTGTAAGGTTAATCACTAGCAGATAGCTTGTGTAGGAGTTACTAGGTTGATGAACGTTATATCTTGCTGAGATCACTGAATGATTCATAATCTAGGGTTAGTCACTCACGGGTAGCTTTTGCAGGAAGTTAGTCACGACAGTTGATTGTGCAGTTGTAATAAGTTTGGTTATAGTGGATTAAGTCCTCGATTGACAGAGGCAAAATCCCCTAAGGAGGGTGGACTGAATGTAGCCTTGTTGAGAAGGTGAACCAAGATAAAAATGAATGTTTCCTTTATCTTCTGTATTTTTCATTTAACTCAGAACATTCACACTGATTATCTTCAGAATTGTACTTGACTTAGTCAGAAGTTCTGATGAAGTTAAGAAGTTAAATTGAATGGATATCTCATTGGTTATGTCGTGCTTCTGCAACAATGATCTAAACATATTCAGAAAAAGAGATACAAAAAGAAATAAAAGATTTATTAAAAGGGAAATAAATTATGAAAGAACACAATTCAACCCCCCTTCTTTCTTATGTTTTTCTCCACCTTCAAAGAGAGAGACCTTACTTGTGCGTGTGCAAGTATGCCAGTATCATCTTATATGAAAGAAAAGATTTCAACCATTAGAGGAAGACAATAGTCTTTATATGAAGTCAATAGAGCAGACAGTCTTAAATCAATCTAAATGGGAAATGTGTTTTTTTTATGAAAATGATGTTTGTTATGTTTGAATGTGGTATAATAATGGAAAAATCTATTCATAGAGATGAATCATGTTTCACGTCTATTAGAAAGATTTGAACTTTTTGACTGGCTTGCACAGGAAGATTAATGATTTATTATTTTGACGATGTTCTGTACGAAGCCCAGAATTGTGGTTGACTTTAGTTGGAGAGTGTTCTATTTTATTTGACTGAAAGATTTATTCGGTGTTTTGTACGAAGCCCATAATTGTGGCTGACTTAGAGAGGATAGAGTACTTCTTGTTTAAAACCCAAGATTAAAGCTGACATTGTTGAGGAAACAGATGTGGAATCTTGACTCTACTAAGAAGAAGACTTACTGGAGATTGAAAGTGGGGGTGATATAGACTGTCCATGTCTCTCATTCCAAAAGGTGAACTCAATACTGAGATTGAGACACACTTGGCTTGTTTAATGTCTGGTCTGAAGAACAGAAGAATCTCACCAAGGTAGGCTAAAAGGTGACTAAAGACCCGTTCCTATGTTTATAAGTAACCTAATGGGTCCTTGTATTGTGAGCCCAAGAGGAGGCTAATTGAGGGTCCTTGTTATAGCACAAGAGAAATCTATGATGGTTTCAAACTTAGTTTGGATCTAAGAAAACGGGTAAGAGGTTTCACCGGGAATAGTTTCACTTAGGTGGATGTGCCCTATTTTTTGTTTTAAGGCTTTTTTAAAGATGTTTCACCGGGAATAATTCATCTTGAGGTTGAACTATAGAAATCTAATTAGAAAAGAGCCTTCAACGGGAAGACATTCTCAATCCTAGGTCATAGTCCTATAATATATATAGTTTATCTGTCTTAAGGTTTTTCTCAGACGGAGATTTAAACTGTATAGATTTATAGGTATATTTGACAGGAATTTAAATGAAAGTTGTAAATTGAAAGTTGTAAAGCCTAACTTGGATGAAAAGGAGGCCTTTGGAAGATGTATGTACAAAGCCTTACCATCAGCTAGGTTGTTTATTGGCAATAGTATTTAAAAGAAAAATGGTTTTGGGACTTAGACTCAAGGAGAGGCCCATGTGAAATTGAAGTTAAAATCGAAAACAGATTGTTAGATTGATTGAAAACAGTTGAACTGTTTATTGAAAACCGTTGGGAAGTTTTGTTTCGAAAACAGAAGAAGTGAAGATAAAACTATGTCACATAGGTATATGAAGAGTTTCACCGGGAATAATGCCCTTCAATACCAGAAGAGAGTTTTAAAACAGAAGAAGTGAAGATGGACACTATGTTACAACAAGATTTGTTCTGATAAATATTCTTAGTTTTGATGATAACAATGTATATAAATTTTGTTTGAGACAATGTGGTACTCTAATTCTATGCAATTTCCATTTCAGGAAATATATAAAGAGTATGCCCAAAATCAGCGCAAGAAGCACTGACTCAGAAGGTTCTAGTATGCAACATCAGAACATGCTCTCGCAAGACATCAGAAGATGGTCAGGCAGAATCAGAACATGGTCTATTGAAGCATCAAAAGAACTTGAGATCAGAAGCAGAAGCACTGAAGTTCTCATTGTATCACGCTAGAAGCACTTCAAGGTCAGAAGACAGGAAGATGCTCTGCACCAAACTGTTTGACTCTGATATAGTCAACCGTTGTATCAACAAAGATCAGATCAGAAGCAAGTACAAGATGGCAGGCAACGTCAGTTAAAGCAGGAAAAGCAAGGCTCGAGGTAGTTGACAAAAGAGTGAAACATTAAATGCAATGTTGTACGGATCACACAACGCATTAAATGCTCCCAACGATTATCTTCTCCAACGCCTATAAATAGAAGTTCTGATCAGAAGCTGAATACAACACTTTGCGCAAACTTACAAAAATGCTGTCAAATTCAAAAGCTCTCAAACTTCATCTTCAACCTCACTTCATTACTGTTGTAATGTCTTAGTGAGATTAAGCTTAAACTTTAAGAGAAATATCACAGTTGTGATTATAGCTTTTAAGAAGCATTGTAATACTCTTCTAAGAATTTGTTTACATTTATTTGTAAAGAACTAGAGAAGATCAAGTTGTGATCGGATTCTCTATAAAGTCTTAGAGGGTATCTAAGCATTGTGTTCCTAGAGTGATCAGGTTGTAATCAGAATACTCTAGAAGACCTAGAGGGTATCTAAGTGGAAAACCATTATAATCAAGTGTGATTAGTGGATTAAATCCTCAGGGGAGGTAAATCACTCTAAGGGGGTGGACTTGAGTAGTTTCATTAACAACGAACCAGGATAAAAGTCATTGTGCAATTGTTTTTATCTTAAGAGTTTTTAAAGTACACTTATTCAAACCCCCCATTTCTAAGTGTTTTATATCCTTCAATTGGCATTAGAGCGCCGGTTCTAAGGTGCAAGCACTTAACCGTGTTTAGAAAAGAATCAAGAAGAGAAAAAAGCTTAAGTCAAGATGGCTGGTGAGACTCCAACACCTACATCTACTTCTGGCTCTGCTGAGCAATACACCAATGGAAACACTGGCTACACTAGACCACCAGTATTCGATGGTGAAAACTTTGAATATTGGAAAGAGAAACTCGAAAGTTACTTTATTGGTTTAGATGGTGACTTATGGGATTTTCTGGTGGATGGTTACAAACATCCAGTGAAAGCTAGCGGTGTAAGGCTCTCAAGACAAGAGATGAGTGATGATCAAAAGAAGCTTTTCAAAAATCATCACAAGTGTAGGACTGTTTTGCTGAATGCTATCTCTCATGCTGAATATGAGAAGATATCTAATAGGGAAACTGCCTATGATATATATGAATCATTGAAAATGACTCATGAAGGAAATACCTAAGTCAAGGAGACCAAAGCTCTTGCTTTGATCCAAAAATATGAAGCCTTCAAGGTGGAGGATGATGAAAACATTGAGAAAATGTTCTCAAGATTTCAAATGCTGGGTTAAGAGTTCTTGATAAGGGATACACCAAGACTGATCATGTCAAGAAGATCATCAGAAGCTTGTCAAGAAGATGGGGTCCTATGGCGACTGCTTTCAAAATTGCCAAGAATCTAAATGAAGTTTCTCTTGAAGAATTGATCAGTGCTCTGAGAAGTCATGAAATAGAGCTGGATGCTAATGAACCTCGGAAGAAAGGTAAGTCTATTGCATTAAAATCTAATTATAAAAAATGCACTAACGCTTTTCTGGCAGAAGAACAAGATTCTGAAGAATCAGAATCAGAAGAAGAAGATGAACTTTCCATGATCTCCAGAAGAGTAAACCAACTCTGGAAAAGCAAGCATAGGAAGTTCAAGAACTTCAAAAGTTCTAAGAAGCTTGAAAAAGGAGAATCTTCAGGAAGCAGAAGATCTGACAAGAAGAAGGTCACAGGCTATGAATGCAATGAGCCTGGTCACTACAAGAATGAGTGTCCAAAACTTCCGAAGGAAAATCCCAAGAAGAAGTTTCATAAGAAGAAATGTCTTATGGCAACATGGGATGATTCAGATTCAGAATCAGAATTAGACTCTGACGGCGAGCAGGAAAACATTGCACTGATGGCCACAGTTGATGATGGATCAGAATCTACATCAGAATCAGATTCTGAAGAGGTATTTTCTGAAGTATCTAGAGAAGAGTTAGTTTCAAGTTTAACAGAACTTCTGGAACTCAAGGCTCATCTTAGTATCAAATACAAAAAGCTGAAAAAGCTATTTGACTCTGAAACTAAGAAGCTGGAAGTAGAAAATTCTTAACTGAAGGAAAAAGTTTTAAAATTATCCAAAGATATTGGATCTCCTTCTAACTCAGAAAAATCCATTCCTAGTCTCAATCATATTCTGAAAGAATATGACTCGAGTTTTAGGAAAAGTTCTTATCTAGAAGTATTGGCAGAAGTCATCTTGCTTCTATGATATATGGTGTGTCTAGAAACAGAAGGATTGGCGTTGGCTATGAGGGTGACACTCCACACAAATTTGAACCTGTAGATGATTTGAAAATCACGTACAGACCATTGTATGATCAGTTGAAATATGGCCACTCACATGATATTAGGCTCACTTCCCATGCCAAAAGCTTTCATGCTACACACACTAAGAAGCATGTGACACAACCTAGAAAATATCATGCTGCTAAACCTAAGGAATAACATGCTGTACCTCCTGTTGTTTATTATGCTAAACCCAAGTTCAATCATAACTTGAGGAAAACTAACAAGAAAGGACCCAAGAAGTTGTGGGTACCTAAGGAGAAGATAATTTTTGTTGCATATATCCTTAGCAACAAAGAAGACAAAGCACAACATGTCATGGTACCTGAACTCTAGGTGCTCGAGACACATGACGGGAAGAAGGTCTATGTTCCAAGACCTTGTGCTTAAGTCTGGTGGAGAAGTCAAGTTTTGAGGAGATCATAAGGGCAAAATAATTGGCCCTGGAACTATAAGTACTGGTAACTCTCCTTCCATATCTAATGTACTTCTTGTAGAAGGATTAGCGCATAACTTATTGTCCATAAGTCAATTAACTGACAATGGTTATGACATAATCTTCAATCAAAAGTCCTGCAAGGCTGTAAGTCAGAAGGATGGCTCAATCCTATTTACAGGCAAGAGAAACAACAACATTTATCAGATTGATCTTTCTGATCTATAGAAGCATCAGGTGACTTGCCTTATGTCTGTTTCTGAAGAGCAATGGGTCTGGCACAAAAGATTAGGCCATGCTAGTTTGAGAAAGATTTCTCAGGTTAACAAACTAAATCTGGTCAGAGGACTCCCAAATCTGAAATACAAATCAGATGCTCTTTGCGAAGCATGTAAGAAGGGCAGATTCTCCAAACCTGCATTCAAATATAAGAATGTTGTCTCTTCCTCTAGGCCGTTAGAACTTCTGCACATTGATCTATTTGGCCCAGTCAAAACATCATATGTCAGAGGGAAGAAATATGGATTAGTCATCGTAGATGATTATAGCCGCTGGACATGGGTAAAGATCTTAAAACACAAGGATGAGTCTCATTCAGTGTTCTTTGAATTCTGCACTCAGATTCAATTTGAGAAGGAGGGCAAAATCATAAAGGTCAGAAGTGATCATGGTGGCGAATTTGAGAACAAATTCTATGAGGAGTTCTTCAAAGAAAATGGTATTGCCCATGATTTCTCTTGCCCTAGAACTCCACAGCAAAATGGAGTTGTAGAGTGTAAGAATAGGACTCTACAAGAAATGGCCAGAACCATGATCAATGAAACCAATATGGCTAAGCACTTATGTGCAGAAGCAATAAATACTGCATGTTATATTCAGAATAGAATCTCTATAAGACCTATTCTAAATAAGACCCCTTATGAATTGTGGAAGAACAGAATGCCCAACATTTCATATTTTCATACTTTTTGATGTATTTGTTTCATTCTGAATACTAAAGATTATCTTGGTAAGTTTGATTCTAAGGCACAAAAGTGTTTCCTTCTTGGATATTTTGAACGCTCTAAAGGCTATAGAGTATACAATACTGAAACATTGGTTGTAGAAGAATCAATCAATATCAAATTTGATGATAAGCTTGGTCTTGAAATGCCAAAGCAGTTTGAGAATTTTGCAGATATAGATATCTCAATCTCAGAAGCTGAAGAACCAAGAAGCAATGTATCAGAAGCTGAAGATCTCAGAAGCAAAGGATCAGAAGATCAAGTTGCTGCGTCTTTAGAGAATATTAGAATTTCTGAAGAGCCATCTATCAGAAGATCTTCAAGACTAACTTCTGCACACTCAGAAGATGTTATTCTTGGAAAGAAATACGATCCTATCAGAACTAGATCCTTTCTAAAGAATGGTAGTCAAAATAATTGATTAGAATCAGAAGACGAGGAGTTCTATCCTTCAACAGAAGCAAATTCTATGTGACACAGCTGTCACCAAGTGCTTTCAGATGGTGAACACGTGTTCACATGATAGGTAAAAGCGTGCGTGAAACTGATGGGACGCCGCCCTAGGAAACTGTGTAAATCATTTCAAATATCACGTTCTCTCACCTAACGTCACTCATCATTTAATGCATTTGATTTCAATTGATTCTGTAACTGTTCATTCTCAAAAATTTATTGCATTCTTTTTCAAGTCCGCCTCTATATATTCATTTCAAATCATAACGTTTATCTTTTTCGCCCTTGTTCTCTCTCTTCTTGCATGCATTTCTGCAACCTATTTGCCCTTTTCTCTAACCCTAAACACAAAACCAAGAAGAAACCCAGTAACCTCAGTAGTGCTCAAATGGCTGCTTCTTCATCGTGAGTAGTTGGTACCTTGTCTCAGCAACGTAATCAAGGAGAAGAACAACAGATTGTTCATGTAATCACTTTCTCGATTCCGAGGAATGAGTTAGAAGTGATTTGTGAATTAATGGTTACTTTTGACAGTCTTGAAGAACATGAGTTTCATCTCAAGGATAACATGCTCTTTCAAGGTTGAACGTCATTGTTTTCTCAGTTCTGTGGACCGGTTTACCCAGAATTGGTAAAGGAATCTTGGGTTCATGCTGTGGTAGCCCCTAAAGCTATTATATCCTTTGTTCATGGAAGAATGGTTGTCATCACTGAGAACATTCTGAGAATGATGTTTGATTTAAGAAATCCTGAAGGTGTCTTTGAATCTGATCAGATAATAGATTGGGATGCCATTCTGACTGAACTTTACACAGATGTAGAGAAAACAAAGCGTGTCAAAGATATGAAGGATCTTTACAAAGTCTGGACCAAGACTCTTCTAGGGTGTTTCTATCACATGAAAGCAACCCATTCTCTAGATTTTGTCAACAAAGAGCAGCAATATATTCTATACTGCATTGCCACTCAAAAGAAGGTTGATATTATCTACATAATTTTCAATCATATGTGGAATGTTGTAAGGGACTCCAGAAATGCCTTCAGAACGAAGAAAGGTAACACTATTCCCTTCGGAAGAATAATTACCAATCTTCTGGTTCATACAAAGACTATTGAAGACTTGGAAGCTCATGGAATTATCAAGGTCCCTGTTACTAATACAGAAAGCTACTTGAATGCCTACACCTTGAGAAAGATGAATCTTATTCAAGCTGTTAGAGTCATTCCTCAACCTCTCCCTGGATCAAGAAGCAGAAGAAGTCATGTTCTTGCTGATTTTGAAACATTCTTCAGAAGTGAGCTTACAGAAGTTAAAGCCAAATACCCTAACACTCTTAAAGAAGGTGGTTCTCAAGATGCCCCGGCTAAAGGTGGTCGTAAGAAAGCTTCTACTTCCAGGCCTGCAGTTTCAGAAGATGTTTCAGAAGCTGCACCAGAAGTTGTTGCCAATAAAGAAAGAAGGACAAAGCGTAAGTTTGATCGTCCTTCTGTTAACCAGGAGAAGGAAACCCAAGAAGAAGCTGCTGCAGTAGTTGATGAGAATGCTGCTGAAAGAGAATTTATTGCTGAAGAAAATCAGAAAGTATTAGTTGAAGATGAAAATACTGAACAAGAAACTATTGAGAGGAGGAAGAAGAAGAAGAGAAAGTTGAAGAATAATAAGAATGTAGAAGATGGAAAGGAAGTAGAAAAGAAGAAGAAAATAAAATTAATAATAGAAGATTCAGATGAAGAAGAAGAGATTCCAGAAGCTGTGAATCAGCAAGAAAAAGTAAATCAAGAAGTAGCAAATCAAGAAGTTGAAGGTCATGAAGTTGTGGATAGAGAGAAAGAGAGACTGGAAACTGCCAGAAGAAGAGAAATTTCTCTTGGGAAGGCGAAGACTGTGTATGAGAAGAAGAAGAAGTAGAAAAGACTTGAGGCTGAATTTGAAGCTCTTCAGAATATGTCCAAAGGTATACATATTTCTGAACATGTCTCTGCCTATGTTTTAAGTTCAGAATCAGTACCAACAAAAGTTCCGGTTACCCCTCAACCACAAATTCTACCAGAAACAACCACAAAACCTCTCATTCCTCCCTCTCCATCCTAAACCAACGTTGCTTATGACCATCCCCTTGAGACTCTTGCTCTTGATATCCAACCCCTTCAAACCCTCTTTCCACCTCACTCAAATATATCCACCTCTCCACCTCCTCCTCATGCTAACTATGAACCCATTTCATCCCCCACTCAAAATAATCCCTCCATCTCTGACCTTCCAATTTCTGCGTCACATGGACAACTGCTTCGTGATTGCAATTACACACCCTAGCCTCGTCCTATACCTGAGTTAGTGGTGTTAGACTTTGAGAATGAAGCAGAATCATCTCTTTGTCTTTATAAAGAACCTCAACCCTACTTCCTTTTGAAACCAGACTCTGCCAAACTCAAATTAAAATTCCGTAAGGAACTTTCTGCTGGTGTACATTTTGGAGTGGTAAACATTAGGATGCAGGAAGGGTTAGATGTCTTAAAAACCGCATATCAAACCAGGATGGATGATGTGGCTTTCGGAAATCTCTAGAGAATTTTCAGAAGAAAGATGGACTCTATGTTTCTGGAGCTTCAGAAGAAGTGCATAGCAACAGCTCCAGGTCCTCGTAAGATTCTTAGATACTATGAAGACTTCTGGAAAAGTCCTCTTGGAGGAAGGTATTGCTTTGAGGAGAAAGTCTTTGTTGATGAATTGATGGAAGTTCCTGCAACTGAACAAGAAGCACATTCTTGGGAGATTGTTGTATGGAAGCCAACTTTTTTCAGTTCTGAGTGGAGACTTCCAATGGTTGTGCAACTGGCTAAGGGTGAATCCTTCTGAGGAAGCACCAGATATGGTCTTTCCTGAAGTTGTCTATCCTTCAGAAGTTGCTGCTCCCATTCCTCCAAAGAATTTGGCTGAGATTCTTCAAGCTCTGGAAAATTAAGATTTTGTGATTCCTGATCTAGAATATGCTGAGGATGCTTCTGAATCAGATTCTGATGTTGAGATGGAAGATGCTGAGAATCATCCTTCTGAGAAAAGTCCTATTCAGGAAAATCAAGGTGATGTTCTCACTCTGGATGCTGCTGCTGGTAATGCTATCCCTCTTAATGATAGCAGTGCATCTTCTTCTGCTGAACCCTCTGTTCTGGTGAACGCTATCAAGGATCTTCAACAGAATCAAGATGTTCTTGCTTCTCACCTGGATAAGCCTGATGTAACACATGAAGATTTTAGACACTTCATAAAGCAACAAAAGGAAAACAATGTTGGGATTCATGACCTTCTGGCCAAGATAGTTTCCAAACTAGGCTAGTCGTAGTCTTTTGTGTCTTGGTTGTCTCTTTTTTCTTGCATCTGTTTCCTCTGCATCTCTTTTTGTATCTTCTAATAATTCTTCTGATGAAATCAATGAAAATTATCTTCTTCTCTT
Organism: Vicia villosa; assembly: GCF_029867415.1. NCBI lineage: Eukaryota > Viridiplantae > Streptophyta > Magnoliopsida > Fabales > Fabaceae > Vicia > Vicia villosa. The sequence continues at coordinate 58,428,014 of NC_081185.1, read as the reverse complement.
ATATTGTTTATTTTTCATCTGAATCTTTTATGTTTTTTGATGTTATGACAAAAAGGGGGAGAAAATGTGATAAATGATTTGATTTATATTATCGGTTCCTGGGAGTAAGTCTCCATATTTCTAACAGAATTTGCAAGTTCTATAATTGATATTTTTTGCAGGATTGAAGACATTCTGAAAAAGCTCAACATGAGAAGCAAAGACATGGGGAAAAACAATTCTATATAGAAACATGCTCATAGAATCTGAAGCAAGCTTAGCGCCGTGAAGCTTCAAGATCAGAAGCAAGAAGGAAGAATGTTCTGATATTCTCGTGGTAGAATATGCTCTAACACATTCTTATTCCTTATATGTTCTGATGCATTTTTATGTGTTTTGATACATACTATATGCTGTAATACATATCTTATGTTTTGATTCATTCATGCTCTGAATTTTGTCGTTTAGTTTTTTCTGAAACATTTCGGGATGGAGAGATGCTCTAATGATGCTCTGGTACATTCAACAATATTCTGATACAATCTAGCATGCAATGATTCAAGAAGAAATTCAAAGCTCTGGAGCTGTCCTATGGAAGCAAGAAGCAGAAGCTCTGAATGTTCTGAAGATCTTAGCATATGTGAACGTCTCAACTGAAATGGAAAATACTCAGGGAAGTCCTTTATTTATAAATTTCTTCCAGTATTTATTTCAAGGGGAGATTATTCATCTGAGGGAGAGATTTTTAATCTCAGGGGGAGACATATTCACACACTATGTTTATATGCTTATGCTATAACTGTGTAATTGTCTTTAGCCGTCTGATTTTCTGATTGCAAATTCATATCATTTCTATATGTTTTTGTCATCATCAAAAAGGGGGAGATTGTTAGAACAAGATTTATTCTGATCAATATTCTTAGTTTTGATGATAACAATGTATATGAATTTTGTTTGAGACAATGTGGTACTCTAATTCTATGCAATTTCCATTTTAGTAAATTTATAAAGAGTATGCACAAAATCAGCGCAAGAAGCACTGACTTAGAAGGTTCTAGTATGCAACATCAGAACATGCTCTCGCAAGACATCAGAGGATGGTCAGGCAGAATCAGAACATGGTCTATTGAAGCATCAGAAGAACTTGAGATTAGAAGCAGAAGCATTGAAGTTCTCATGGTATCACGCTGGAAGCACTTCAAGGTTATAAGACAAAAAGATGCTATGCACCAAGTTGTTTGACTCTAATATACTCAAACGTTGTATCAACAAAGATCAGATCAGAAGCAAGTACAAGAAGGCAGGCTATGTTGACTGACAAAAGGAACATTAGAAGCTATTAAAGGCAACGTCAGTTAAAGCATGAAAAGCAAGGCTCGAGGTAGTTGACAAAAGAGTGAAACATTAAATGCAATGTTGTACGGATCACGCACTTCATTAAAAGCTCCCAACGGTCATATTCAACCTCACTTCAAGGTCAGAAGACATGAAGATGCTCGGCACCAAGCTGTTTGACTCTGATATACTCAAACATTGTATCAACAAAGATCAGATCAGAAGCAAGTACAAGAAGGCAGGCTACGTTGACTGAAAAAAGGAACATTAGAAGTTATTAAAGGCAACGTCAATTAAAGCATGAAAAGCAAGGCTCGAGGTAGTTGACAAAAGAGTGAAACATTAAATGCAATGCTGTACGGATCACGCAAATCATTAAATGCTCCCAACAGTCATTTTCAACCTCACTTCATTACTGTTCTGGTGATGCTCTGGTACATTCAACAATGTTCTGATACAATCTAGCATGTGTCGCGGGCGAAAAATCGTTTTGTTCCTCTTTTTTGTGGGATGAGACACCTGATGCCTTCTTTGGGCTCGAGTGCTCAAAAAAATGATTTTTCTTTTGTACCGACCAAACTTTTTATTATTTCCAAAGGAGGAAAAGGGAAAAAGCTGCAATAACCTAAAAAGTGGGGGAGAGATCTTGGGTAAGAGGGTTGGTTATACGAAGGGAAGGTATTAGCACCCAACGTATCTGAAGTACTCTACAGGGTTCTTTATTGTTTTTTATTCTATGCTACGGTGAAGGTTCTGTTGTGAAATAGGTGGGACCTAAGGTGTTTGTTTGATTATGCTCGCAAAGATCATCGCGATCCTCTGCATACATATCCCTTAGAGGGAATCAGAGCATCTGTAGCTCGGGGTCTACGGGTGCTAAGGTTTGAATGGTTTTTTTTTGTTTTGTTTTGCTCGCCAAGGATCGACCTTGTGCCTATGTATTCTCAAAGGGATGTTGAGAAAGTCAGAGCAATCGTAGTTCCCACTTATGCTAGTGGAAGCAAAGGAAAATAGACAAATGTCGTCTAAATGCTAGATGTATCTAATCTATATCATCACATACATCTGTTTGATTTTTGTTTGTTTAACCAGCCTTGTGGCAAAAACTTTCAATGAAGTCAGCCTTGTGACAAAAAGTTTTGATTAATCAGCCAGCCTCGTGGAAAAAGTTTCAATGAAGTCAGCCTTGTGACAAAAACTTTGATTAATCAGCCAGTATGGTGGCAAAACGGTTTGATTGATTAGCCAGGCTTGTGGCAAAAAGAAGTTTGATTGATTAGCCAGCCTTGTGGCAAAAAAAAGTTTGATTTTGATTGATTGATTGTTTGTGATGATATAGAAGAGATACTCATAGCATAGAGATGATAAATGTCTAATCTCCTAGGGTATTTGATTTGGATATTGGGGATGCTTATAAGAAGCCCGTGGGTCCTTGTACGAAGCCCAAGAGGAGGCTATCCGAGGGTCCTTGCATTGTAAGCCCAAGAGGAGGCTATGGGAGGGACAATCCAGGGTCCTTGCATTGTAAGCCCAAGAGGAGGCTATGGGAGGGACAATCCAGGGTCCTTGCATTGTAAGCCCAAGAGGAGGCTATGGGAGGGTCACTCGTTTGTACAAAGCCCAAGGGGAGGCCTGGTATAGTTGGTCTGAGCTCTTAGAGCGATTTCACCGGGAAACCATACTCTATGTCCTAACCTAAACTAGGGAGATTCTTTGCACGAAGCCCAATAGGAGGCTATGGGGAACCTAGTGTTGTACTAAGTTGAACAAGTATATATAACACAATCACAAGTATGAACAAGTACGAACAAATATGAACAAGTACATGAACAAATATGAACAGTTATACATATATGACAAAGTGTGTGTATATAATGGAGTTTATGAAGGAAATATACCTGTAAGCATGATCCATTTGTAAACACGGGGCTCGGGACTCACACTCGGGGAGAGGTCCACTTGAGTTTATTCAAAGCTATGTAAACAGGTATTTACAAAGGGGCTTGGGACTTATACCTACATGGAGGCCCATGGTATTTTTTGGGAAGATTTAAAGAAACCTTCATTTTTGGTTTGTTATTCAAAGTTAAAAAACAAACTGATCGAGGTATGTAAAAAAGTGTATGTACAAAAAAAGCGTACAATGAAATACCTAATTTCATGTACTGGAATGGGTATGTACAAAAGGGGCTCGGGACTTATACCTACATGGAGGCCCATGGTATATTTACAAAAACATGGTTGATTGTTTATTTACAGACGCGTTGTTTGAAAAACTGTTTGAAAGTTTTTTGTTTTGAAAGAGTTTTCTGTACAAAGAAAAACTGTATAAAAGAAAAAAGAGTGGGTCTTATACTCTCTAATATTCGAGAGGCCCCACATCATTTTGAAAATCAATTGATCAATTAAAAAGATTTAATCAATAGTTTCAAAAAGAAATGGTTTATTGTCTTTGAAATGAATCGTGATCGCTTGTTTTAAAATGATTTGAATTTTGAAAGGAGTCAAATTAATCAAGATAAACAAAAAGATTGTCTTCAATT